>NC_060277.1:56483702-56524561 GCF_021613505.1 Equus quagga
GGGCGGGCCGGCGGGCCGGGCGGGCGGCCGCGCCCTGCGGGTGCTGGTGGACATGGACGGCGTGCTGGCCGACTTCGAGGGCGGCTTCCTCCGAAAGTACCGCGCGCGCTTCCCCGACCAGCCCTTCATCGCGCTGGAGGACCGGCGCGGCTTCTGGGTGTCGGAGCAGTACGGCCGCCTGCAGCCCGGGCTGAGCGTGAGCATCCCCCGCGCGCCCGCCCCCCGGGGCTGGGAGCCCGCCTGGCCTTGGGTGGGTCACCGCCTCCAGCCTCGGGTGGGCCTCTGGTAAAACAGGGTCCTGGGGAGGACCCAGGGTGCAGCGCCGGGCACAGCCCAGCGCTGACTGTTGGCTCTCATCGAGGGCTTCTCAAAATTCAGGAGAATATAAAGCATAGTATAGCTAACTCTCCATCTCCAGCCGACTTTTTAATTTTTGGTGTATTTGGCATGAAGTCTTTGGTTTGTAAATTTTTTAAAATAAACGTTCCAAGTAAAGCCCTCCTTGACCCTTGCTGCAGTCACATTTCTGTTTCTTCCTCCTCATGAATTTGATGAGTGTCTTTACTATTCTTTTTTGCCCTTTTCTGTGAAAGCATAGCTCCCAGAGAGGTTGAGTGACTTTCTGGACGTCACACAGTCAGTCAGTGGTCAAGGTAGGGTAGGATCTGCTCCTTGGTTTATCCCCTTGCTCTCCTGACCCTGCTGAGTGCGAAGGACCCCACCTACCTGACTCCCGCTGGGCTCTGCCCTCTGCACCCATGATGGATGCAGGCCAGCGTCCAGGCGGGTTTACAGAGAGAGAGCTTGGTTTTAAATTTGAGCTGTGTCGTGAAGGGAACGGGGAATTTTGCCGTGCACAGACTCAGAGAGGCTGGGTGCTTTCTGCCGCCCGCCCCCCCCCCCCCCCCCCCCGCGTTGGCCACCTCAGGGCACTGTGGGAGGATCTGATGGTGACCCTGGAGCCTGTTTTGTAGCCACAGGTTGCATTATCTTCTCTGTGGGGTGGGCATGATTATTGCCATTATGCAGGTGAGGAAACTTGTCCCAAGTCACATGGCTAGTAAGGGGCTCAGTCAGGATTCAAACTCCAGACTTTCTGCCCCCCAAGCGTATTCAGCTTCCCCACCTGAAGTCCTGTTCTCACTTGTTCTCACAAGTGACTTTTCTTTTGACATATGTAAGGCACGTTGACAATAATTTGGTTTGTTGAAGGGCAGGTGTTAAAAAGGAAATCAAGCGTCATTTCTCTTCATTAGCACCAGGCACTTCGGAAGGCGACTTTCCCAGAGCCAGTGGACTGACTTCTCCCCGGCCTGATACCTAATCGGAAACTTTGAACCCAAGAGAATACCCTGGCAGTTTCTGTAGCCTTGGTAACGTGCTGTCCTGCTGTGTATGTGTCGCTTATAGACAGCAGCACTGGTACTCTGGGCACCTTATTTCCTCCCCAGAACTGTTTAGGGGGATGAAACTAAGCCCACCCCAACTGTGAAAAAGCAGCTTTTCCAGTCTGCTGTGCAGGTGTGCAGACTCCAGCTCTAAGGAGATGAGTCACCGTTTTCCGAGTACGAGGCAGAGGAGCAGGGCTCCTGGGGTGCTCGGAACGGGGTGCTCTGGGAGTGACCTGCTCATTTCTTCTGCTTCTGGGAACGTTGCAGGCAGCTGGTTTTAATAGATGAAGACATGCCCTTCATCCCCAGCACAGCTCACAGCAGGACACCTCTGGCTCTCCCCTTGGCCGAGCTGGCCCGGCATCTGCTGGTGAAAACAACCAGCCAGCCAACCCTGGGTCCCTGTGTAGGCATTTCTACTTCACACAATACTACTCTGTCCTGTTCCCTTTGATCTCCACATTGCTCTGAGAGGTAAAGAGGGCAGAGGTGGAAGGCAAAGCTTATTGTAACTGACTTAGAATCTTACGCTGTTCGGACAGGTGAGGAGCTGAGCCCAGAGAGCGAAAGTGTCTTGACTGGGGTTTCGGAGCAAGTTAGTGAAGGGGGGAGGGAGGGGATCCTGGGGTGCTGATTCCTGAGTCGAGGCAGTTAGCCCAGGGTCGCACAGGAAGGCCCAGTCCTTCTGACTCCCACGTCTAGCGTACTTTCCAGCATTCCACGTTGCCTCCGTGTGAGTCAGAACCTCCACGTTCAAGTTTTGACAGTATCACTTTGATACTGCATGTTATCGATAAGCACTGGTTTGTTTAAGCCCATACTGTTCACAAGAGTATTGCCAGTGTGGCCTCAGTGTACTCCACCCACAGGAGTGACATGGTGGTGGCACTTGTTCTGGAGCAGCTTCTGACCTGGCAGGGGCACTTCCTGCACTGCACACATGGGGTTAGGTTCCTACTTCTCAGAGGCTGGGGTATGTCTCCCCTCCCTAGTCCTGGCCCTGGAAAGGTGTGGCATTCTGCAAACTTGATTTTGGTGTGGCAGCATAAGGTGGAAACGCCTAGCCTGGGAGTTGGAGATGGGATTCTACTCACAGTTTGGCCACCGTTTCGCTGTGTAACGTTAAGTAAATCCCTGTTCTGAGGCTTGGTTTTATTATATGTAAAATGACGGTCTGGATTTTTGGCTTGCAAACTGAAAAAACAGCAGAATACTTTTTAAACAAAGTATTTATTGGTATCTCAATGCATAAACCAGATAAAAGAGCTGTTCCGGTTGATGTGGGTGAGGGGCCTGGAGCTCTGGCCAGTTGGCCTTCTACCCACACCCGCATTATTCGGGAAGACACGGCAGTGCTCTTAAGGATCTCTGAGTTTCTCTGGAATTTAAGGACTCTAGTGCTCTGGCAAGACCTGGTCCCTCCTCAGAGCCTGCAGGCTGCTGCTGGCTGCTGGAGTCAAGCATACGTAAGGCTCGTGGTGATGGCCCTGTGTCCCAGATGGCTCCAGCAGCCCCTGCAGCGGAGCACACTTCAGAGTCCACAGCCCCTAACACCTTGGCTGGTCTCTGCTGCCTCCTCGCAGATGTCAGATCCCTCCTGGAGAGGGGCTGGAACACACGCAAGCTCGTGTAATCCTCTGCCTCCCCGCAGGAAATAAGTCCTTGGGGGTGTCTGTGGGGGTGGTGGTGAGGGGAACGTGGAAGGCCCACCTGCTTGTCAGCAGCCCTCCCCAGCCACAGCATCTTCTGTGCCACGAGGCAGGGTGCCGAGGACTCTGAAAGTCACCTGCTTCTCTTTGTCTTCTCAGGAGAAGGCCATCAGCATATGGGAGTCAGAGAATTTCTTTTTTGACCTTGAACCTCTCCCGGGGGCTGTGGAAGCTGTGAAGCAGATGGCCAACCTAGAAAAGTAAGTTTGTCTCCTCGCTTCCCAGTGTCTGCACCTTCTTCTTGCCATTACCTCCCCTTCTATCTCCCTCCCTTCTCTCTCCTCACCCGTTTCACAGGACCATGCTTGTTTCATTGTCGTTGGACTCAAGTTTGTAGGTTATTAAGATGTTTTGATCCAGTAACGAGAAAATATCGAGTCTAATTTAACTGGGTTCGCTGGATGTTCAGAGTTCATTTATTCAGCCAGTATCTGAGAAGGGACTGGTAGATGCTGCAGGGCACCCGTGATACAGAACAAACACAAACGTGGTTCTTGCTCTTGTGGAGCCCGCAGTCCAGCCGAGAGCGCGTGTTACACAAAGAATCACACACGTGAAGATAATTACAGATTGTTATAAGTGCTGGGAACAAAAAGATGAGGCGTGTGAAGAGGTGCCACAGGAGACCTAAGGAGAAAGGATGATTAAGGAAGCAGGAGTACTGTTTTGTTCGAGTGAAGTGACTGGTTCTGTAGCTGAAGCCCCCACTCCATAGCCATTGCCCACTGTCCACTAAATTCCGTTAGCCGGTACAACTATGTGCTTCCCTGAGGACTTTTTAAAAATCGCTTTATTTGAAGTGTACAATTCAGTGGTTTTAAAATATGCTCACAGAGTTGTGCAACCATCACCATAGTCAATTTCATCACCCCAAAAAGAAACTCTATACCCCTTCCTGCCCTCCCCCTGCAGCCCTTGGCAACCACTATCTACTTTATGTCTCTGTTGATTTGCCTATTCTGGACATTTCCTACAATATGTAGTCTTTTGTGACTGGCTTCTTTCATTTGACGTACACGTTCCAGGGTTCATCCATGTTGTAGTGTGAATCAGTACTTCATTCCTTTTCATTGCTGAATAGTATTCCATTGTGTGGATATGCCCATTTGATGTGTACAATTCAGTGGTTTTTAAATATGCTCACAGAGTTGTGCAACCAGTCTGGGAAGTGCAAGTCTGGACCATATCATTGGTCCTTTACTTCCATTTTGGCTATTAACTGGGTGGAAGATTCCTAAGGTCAGTCAGTGCCGACTATATGAGAGACTCAGACAGTGTGAAGAGATGTGAAAACATGTGAGTTGCCCATTTTTGCCTCTCTCCCTACGTATATCCCCCTTCAGCCCATTTAGGGTGTACGCTTCCAGGCGTTTTAAAATGCATTTACATATGTATTTATGTATAGATTTGTAATTTATATGTTCCACCCAGCAGCCAGAGTGATATTTTTAAACCAAATTCTGGTGATATTGGTCCCCTCTTAAAACCCTCTCTTGGCTTCCTGTTGCACTGAAATAAACCCTAACCCGCCAGGCCAGTGAGGCTGTCATTGTGACCTGGCCCTGCCACCTCTTGACCTCTTCTCACCTGCTCGAGGCACACTGGCTTATTTTCTGCCCCATGGATGTGCCACGCTTATTTCTGGCCTTCTGGCCTCTGTTCTTATTATATCTCTTGGAAAGTTTCTCCTCTGGTTCTTTGCAGGGACACATCATTTTCGTCCTTCAGCTCTGAGCACCTTGAATGTCACCTCTACAAAGAGGCCATCCCTGACTGCCACGGCTAAAGTGGCCACCGTCCTCCCCAGTCATTCTGCCGCATTGCCTGGGCGCCCACTCTCTGCTGGGATGGTGTGTCTGCGCTTGTCCCTTCCTCTTTTGAGTGTTGGCTTCCGGAGGTCAGGGATTGGCTTGGTTACGCCTTTCTTTTCAGGCCTAGAGTGATAGCTGGCATGTGGTACACACTCAGATATTTGCCAAATGAATATTCACATAGTAGCTGTTGGGTTTATTGTGTCTGTAGCTTTCTCTTGTTCACTTAATATGTGCTAGATATTTTCCATATCAATACTATAGAACTATCTTATTCTTTTTACCTACTATATAGTATTTTATCATACACGTATACCATAGTTTATGTAATGATTTCCGTACGACTTTTAAGCTGTTTTTCATTTTTTCTTGTATATGAGGGCTGCAGTGAGAGTCTTGGTGTACGTGTGCCAGTATTTCAGTACAGTAGTCGACTAGCTGGATCAAAGCCATGTGCATTTAAATTGTTGGTGGATACTTAGTCCTGCATGCTATCCTTTTAGTAGTAACAACTCGCAGAGTATATGCCTCATAAAATGCCCTCAGTCAACATGAATTGTCCTTAAAGGGGCATTTGATGTGTAAAAATAGCCAAAACTTATTTAGAGTCAATGCTAGCAAATAAGTGAGTCATGTCTGAATTTCCCTGATGCTTAGAATGTAATGGATTTCAGTGTACATTGAATAGGAAACTCATCATGCCTCAAGCAACGAGTACTTTCTGATGTGATTGTAACTGGCTTCAGAGGGAAGTCAGTCCCTAAGAGAAGGCCAAAAATGTTTGCCCTAAAAAAATATAGCATATGGTTAATTTTTGAAAATTAAAAAATGGATAAAAAGTTATTCGTAATCTCACCACTTTGAAACCACTGCTTTCTTACATTTTGGTATTTTTGTTTGAGTTTTCTTTCATATATATATGTATTTTTCCATAGTTGTTGTTATATCTAACTCCCAACACATATTAAGCGATCGTATTTGTCAAAACAAGCATTTGACATCATAGGGCACTGTTGAAGGAAGCATCTCATTTAGGACAAGTTTAGATGCGCTTAAACCTGTGTTTAAACGTGGCTCTCGTTACTCTGTTGTGGAGCCTGGAATAAGAGACAGTTCATTCACTCACTAAACGGATTCGTTTGCCACTTACTATGTGCCTGGCACTGTCTAGCCCTGGAGATGTATTTGTAAATAAGACACCTAAGGTCTCAGGCCTCAAGGAGTTGACGTTACAAGTAAACGGAGGGGAGGATGACAACAAGTAAACGGAGTAATTTCAGATTGCAGTAAGCTTTGTGCAGGCAATAAACACGGTGGTGTGTTGGGAGTAGGTGGGAAAGGGGCTGCTCCAGGTGGGTGGGGAGGTTTCTCTGAGGAGATAACATTTGGCCTCAGACCTGAGGGTAGGAATGAACTGCTAGTTCGGAACCAGGGGTGCGGCCCTCTAGGGCAGGAGGAGAGCAGGTGTGAAGGCACTGAGGTGGGCGAGGGCTTTGCTTATCTGATGACATGAAGGAGACCTGTATGGCTGGGACTGAGTGCGTGTCGGGGGTGGGATGGTAGAGTGGTGGAGGCTGAGGCTGAGGAGAGAATTATGGGATAGAACTTAGGTTTCAAACATGGGCTTGGGGTGATGAATTTGGATGGGCATTTCTCCAGAGGAGATATACACAAGGAGTGCATGAAAATTTGCCTCAACATCCTTAGTCCTTGGCGAACAGCAAGTCAAAAAACAATGAGAAACCACTTCACACCCACTAGAATGGCGATAATAAAAAAGATGGAAGATTGTAAGTGTTGCCGAGGATGTAGGGAATTTGGAACCATTATCATTGCTGATGGGATTGTAAATTGGTGCAGCTGCTGTGGAAAGCATTTCCTCAAAATGTTATAAATGGAGTTACCATATGACCCAGCATTGGCACTCCTGGGAATATACTCAAAAGAAATGAAAATATATGTCCACATAAAAACTTGTGCATGAATATTCCTAGCAGCACTATTCACAATAGTCAAAAGGTGGAAACAGCCCAAATGCCCATTAACTGATAAATGTGAAACAAAATGTGGCCTATCCACACAGTGGAATGTTCTCGAGCAATAAAAAGGCATGAAGTACTGATGCATTCTACAGTGCCGAGGGCCCTTGGAAACATGGTGCTAAATGAAAGAGGCTGGTCACAAAAGACCACATAGTGTGGGATTCCATTCATATGAAATGTCCTTTCATATTCTGTTCATATGAAACAGAGACAGGAGGTAGGTTGGTGATTTCCTAAGGCCGGGGGCAGGAGTGGGGAGTCACGGCTGATGGATACAGGGTTTCTTTTTGGGGAGATGAAGGTGTTCTGACATTGACTGGTGATCGTTGTCAAACTCTAAATATACTAAAATTCATTGAATTACACACTTAAAACAGGTGGCTGTCATGGTATATGAATTATATCTCAGTGAAACTTTAAAAAAATCAGTCTGCCCAATTAGAAAAAAAGGAACTATTGATACATTTAACAACATGAATGAATCCCAAAAATAGTTTCACTGGATGGAGGAGCCAGACAAAAAGGAGTATATACTCTGTGGGTCCATTTGTATAAAATTCTAGAAAATACGATCTGATCTATGGTGATAGAAACAGATCACTAGTTCCCTGGGGACCAGGGGGTGGGGGAGGGACAGGGAAGGGCAGGCAGAGAGATGACAAAGGGGTGCTGGATGTGTTTATTATCTTGACTGTGATGATCTGTGTTTCACACGTGTCAAAACTTACCATTTTGTACCCTTTTAATATGTGTAGTTTATCGTGTGTCAGTTATACCTTGATAAAGCTGTTCAGGAACAATCACTCTGGATGCTGGGTCTCAGGGAGTGGCTGGGCGCTGGGTCTCAGGGAATGGCTGGGCGCTGGAGCTCAGTGAGAGACAGCAGTGCCCTGGGCTGGGGCAATGACTATGGAGAGAAGCTAACAGACTGAAACATGCTTTGGAGGCAGAACCCGTCAGACCTGGTGATGGATATTGGGGGTGGAGGAAAGGTAGGAAAAAGGCTGATTTTTAGGTTTGTTGCTTGAGCAGCTAGGTACATGTATAGTAATGCTATTAACTGAGGGAGGAACAGGTTTGGGGAGGGGGACAACTACGTGCTCCATTTTGAAAATACCGAGTTTGAGACGCTGGTGCGATGGCCACATGGGGATATTTAATAGGCCATTAGGGATGTAAGCCTGGCACTCAGGAGAGAGGTGAGTTAATACAAAATAGATGTGTGTGTACTGGTCTCTGCCCCCAGCTCCTGGCACTGAGCTCCTAACCCTTGTAAATTCCTAAGCGATAAGAACACCAGGAGCGTCTTTTGTTCTAATGAGGTGACTCTGGGGCGACTCCTGGATGGCTCCTGCATGGGGGTGGGTCCCAGAAAGACCAAGCCATGTTGAGCTGAGAACTGTCAGCACCCCCCCTTCTCCAGAGAGGGGAGAGCGCTGGAAATGCAGTTAATGGTCGATCGTGCCCACGTGAGGAAGCCTCCAGAAACCCCAATAGTAGGGGGTTCGGAGAGCTTCCAGGTGGGCAAACACAGCCACACCGGGAGGGTGGCGCACCCCATCTCCACGGGGACAGAAGCTCCTGCGCTCGGGACCCTCCCAGACCTCCTCCTGTGTGTCTCTTCACCTGCCTGTTCCTCTGTGTCCTTTATAGGAAACTGGTAATAGTAAGTAAAGTGTCTCCCTGAGTTCTGTGAGCCACTCCAGCAAACTGATGGAGCCCGCAGAGGGGGCCGGGGAACCTCCCATCTGTAGCTGGTTTGTCAGAAGCACAGCTGATGACTTGAACTTGTGACTGGCATCTGAAGTGGGGCCGGTCTTGTGGGACTGAGCCCTTAACCTGTGGGGTCTGACGCTGTCTCCAGGTAGAGTGTCAGAACTGGGTTAAATTGTAGGACACCAGCTGGTGTCACAGAGAATTGCTTGGTGTGCGAGCTTCCCCTCACATCTGGTGTCAGAAGTGTTGTGGGTGTGGCAGTAGTGTGAGAGGAAAGGAGACATACAGGAAGGAGAGACACAGGAGGAAAAACTGGGTGGTTTTTCTTATAGAGGAGAGAGCTGGACTGTGGAGGTAAAGTTAGGGGGCACCAGCATAGAGACGGTGTTTAAAGCCCTAGGCCTGGAGGAACTGCTGAGCTGGGAGTGTAGACGGAGAGCCAGAGAGCTGGGGAGAGCCAGCCGGCAAGGCCGGGAGACTCTGCTGGGGCAGTTGGTGAGGGCAGGTGCGCCAGGACGGGAGAGCTGTCATGGAGGAGGGTGTGGCTGCCACGATGCGTGCTGGTGGGTAGGAGGAGGAGGGTGCGGTGTGCATTGGATATGGTGACCTGAGGGTCCTTGGTGACAACGGGCAATTTCTGTGGAGTGGAGGGGCTGGACGCCAGGCTGGATTGGCTGGAGCGGGCACAGGAGGTGAGGAAGTGGAGTCAACAAGTGCAGGCCACTTGCCAGGTTGTTCTGCTGCGACGGAGCGGAGATCCAGGGTGGGGAGGGGAGGGCAGGGGTCAGGGCTTCGTATGCGCACATGTATGTTTTAAGACGGGAGGCGCTGGAATGTGCTGGGACAGGGAGGAGTGGTGGAAGGGGCATGTTGCAGTGAGTGGCCCGATCTCCCTGTGAAGATAAGGGCACGGGATCCAGGGCACACGTGGAGGGCTCAGCTCAGAGGAGGCAGGGACCCGCTTCCTCCTGGCAGTGGAAAGGGAGAAGGAAGTTCAGACACAGGCGACTTTCTCGATTTCATGATGAGCAGACGAGGCGCGTTGCGCAGGAGAGCAGTAAGTGAACGCGCAGTAGGGCCCCGAGGAAGGCTGCCAGGCGGGCTCAGACCCTCGGGGTTGCGGTTATGATTTTAAGGTGGAACTGGCCAAACTGGTTATGTGTTTTTTCTTTTTCTCCAGCAGCATGGCATTGCTTGGGTGCAGGTGGGAGAAGCTGGACAGTCGGGTTCTTTTGGGGGCCCAGCACAACAGACCCCCATGGAGGAAGAGAAAGGCGAGCTGGGTGATGGTGGTGCTGGGCAGTGGGAGAGGCAGGCCGCCAGGGAGGATGCAAGGGTGCTGGGCCTCAGTGGGGTTGAAGACCGAGCGGAAGAAGTTAGAATGAGTTTACTGGAAGGGTAGTGGGTGGTGGTCCCAGAGCAAAGCGTGAAGTTGAGACAGCAGAAGTGATTACAAGCTCCCGGGCGGCGGTGGCAGGGGCCTGGAGACGGGTGCGGGACGGGGTTTGGAGGTGAGCAGGTTAGGACCTGAGGGGCCGGAGCTGCATGTGTGTGCGTAGTGTATGTGTCCGTGACATGGTCGCTGAGGACAGCGATAGGAGCGGGATGGAAGGACGACGGCAGGCCCGCGAGGTGGGGGAGGGCACGAGGGGCACGGCCTGGGCCAGAGTAGGTGACAGTGACGGAGACAGCAGGGCTGTGGTGTAGGAGGCAGGAGTGTGGAGGGGAAGTGGTCTGCAGGTGGCAGTGCAGAGCAGGAAGACTCCTCACCTCCTCTCTGAAGCACGTGGGGCGTGAGGAGCGAGCGGCTTTCACTCAGCCGCAGGGGAGCCGAGTTCTTCCTGGGAGGCCAGGTTTCAGTGCAGGCAGGAGGTGAGAGAACCTTGGGGAGAGGCTGAGTACCTAGGGGACCGAGCCTGCGCGTGGGAGGGGACACGAACTTGGCAGAGGCAGTGCTGAGAGAGGGGAGACTCAGGGAACTGAAAGACACGTGCCTTCTGCCCGGGAGCCTGGCCATCTTACCATGGCTCTCAGGGGACTAGTTTGCAAAGAAAAGGAGCCAGGAAAATCCAGTCTTCCGCAGGCTCAGTTTGATCAGCCAGTAGGTGCCGGCTTTATGTGGGTGTTGAGACCAGCTGGCTCTGTCAGCAAGGACAGCCTTGGGGCTGTGAAGAGAAGCAGGCTCCTGGGAGGTCAGCCCCCGCGTTGACCCAGCACGGAACCACAGACCGTGGGGAAGGGGCCTCCCTGAGCAGAGCCCATGCCCATTTCGAGGGGGCTCCTGTGGTCAGGGAGCTTAGCCGGCTTGGATCTGGGCTCCTCCTCTCTGCTCCTCCCTGCCAGAGGGCTTGGCAGGCATACTTTTTAGGAAGACTTCTTCCTTGAAGGTTTCTTTACTTTGAATTGCATGAGGTCCTGACTCTCCCTCAAGTCACTTGCCCTGCGTCCTTTTCGTGCTCCTCTCCGTGCCACGTGCTTCTTTCTCAGTGTTTCCCAGTTCAGATCTCAGAGGGCACTGATTAGCCCAGCTAACCTTTTGGGTCCAGCCATGCAGAATTGCCATAAGTTGGATGCCCACCCCTGTGCTGGTTCTCTGGGCCAAGGAGTGGCGTGGCACAGGGCTGCCCAGGGCCATAGGATGGGCAGATGTCACTGGTATGGAGAGCAACTCGGGGCAGTGGGCTTTCCCATTCTGGGTGGTGGTGCAGACTGAGAGGGTTCGGTGCCGCAGAGTGGGGGCGGGGCTGGCGGGGGCCACAGGGACGTAGGCTGGCAGGCTCACTGTCCTTCCTCTTCCCGCAGCACTGACGTCTTCATCTGCACGAGCCCCATCCGGATGTACAAGTACTGTCCCTATGAGAAGGTAAGACGAGCAGCTCACTCGGCGCGGGCTGGTGCTCTGCCCCTTGTCACCTTTACCCCATGTGTAGCAGGTAAGGGGTGCTGACCCTCAGCACAGCTGCTGGCCAGCTGGGGTCGCCTCCTGTCTGCCACTTCTCCTGTCGCTCCCTCCTGTCTCTCTGCCAGGGTCTGCTCTCCTGAACACCTTCTCTAGCACCACTCTGAGATTCCGTCACGTTCTCTGGATGGTACCTGGTGAAGACGCCAGGTTCTCTGGGAAGGGTGACCATCCACATTTTAGTGCAGTGTTGTTTGTGAAGGATGGACGGAGAGAAAGTGTGTCAGGGGAGGGATTGGAGGCAACCGAAACCCAAATATTAGGGCATGTGAATTTATTTACATGAAAAGTCTTACAAAGGTGAAACAGTTAAATTACATATTGGTACACACTCACTTTGTCCTTATTGAAAAAATAGAATTACGGGAAACAGACTTTTCTGGAAGTTGGGAACCTCTGGTTGCCAAACCCAGAGTAAAGATCTGGTGCCCAGGAGGCAGGCATTCACACAGAGGTGGTTCAGAGCCCAGCTCCTGCCCTGGGGAGGTCCAAGCAGCCTGCCCAAGTCCAGGAAAGCGGGCCATGGGATCCGGAGGCTCCCTGCTCTGCGGGCTTGGCACGGCCTCCAGCAGGAGCTCTCCAGAGTGTCTTCGTATCTCTCTTCAGCTCCAGGTTAGAAACAAAACATGCACAGTCAGCCAACATTGAGTGCCTTCTGTGTGCTTTAAATGGGGCGGGAGCTCACTTACTGAGCAGTTAGAGTGGTATCAGGCGTGGCGCTCGGCGCCCACTGATCGCGTGCTCATAGCACCCCGTTCCGTGGTTGTCCCGACGCCCTGTTAGCACAGGGAACGTGAGTTTGGTGAAGCTCAGAGGACTTAAGGACTTACCCACAGTCGGTAAGTGAGGGGTCAGGACTGAAGGCCAGGTCCACTCTTCCTGGGAGAGCAGTGGTCCAGGGTCAGAGCCCAGCCCATTGGGGTCAGCAGCCCCTGGACACCTGTGAGAAGTGGACGTTCTCCGGCCCCTCCTGAGACCACCTGCGTCAGAAATTCTGGGAGTAGCCATGTGTCTTTTAACAAGCCCTCCAGGTGCACCTTTAAGTTGAGAACTGCTGGGTTAGAGTAACGGTTTCAGCTGGGATTATACTGGGTGGTTAGGATGACTGTCCAGTGGTTGCTGAATTGATAAGGTGGCTGTCATTTGTCTATTCCTGTGCATTTCAGTGTCATCTTTATGCCCACCATCTTACCCCTGTAGCCTCAGCCAGGACTCCCCTCTGAGCTCCAGACAGTTCCAACCTGATGTGTCTGTCCCTGGGGTCCTGATGCTCTATCCCATGTCCATCCCTCCCCGCTCAGGCTGGAAGTCTGAAGCCGTCCCAGTGACACCCTTCTTACCCCTCACGTCCAGCACATCAGGAGGTGATGTTTCCTGTTGATGCTGTTGCTAAGTATTTCTAGCTTCTGTCCACTTGCCTCTCTCCATCACCACCATCTTAGCATTCCTTGTAGAAATACTAAGATAGCCTCCTAAACTGTTCATTTCAGTTCCACACGCGGCCAGAGTAGGTCTTTCATAAGCAGATCATGTCAACTCTCTACTCTAAAACCTCTTAATGGGGGGATTGGCCTAGTGGCGTAGTGGTTAAGTTCACGCTCTGCTTTGGTGGCCTGGGGTTTACAGGTTTGGACCCCAGGTACAGACCTACACCACACATCAAGCCATGCTGTGGTGGCATCCCATATATGAAATAGAGGAAGATTGGCACAGATGTTAGCTCAGGGCCAATCTTCCTCACCAAAAATAAAAAATAAAAAAATAAAAATCTTTCAATGTTTTTCCACTACACTTAAAGTAGAACTAAATACACACACACACAAACACACACACAAACACAAACACACAAACTCCTCGCCATAATTTACAAGGCCCTGCCTAGTCACCTCTCTCACCCATCCTAAGTTTCTGTCCTCTCTGTTCACAATGCTCCACGTTCCTCTGTTTCTTGAGCATGCCAGGTGTTCTTGCTTCTCCCTCACCCATGCTGGGCCCTCTGCATGTCTCGTTCCTCTTCGTCCAGTAGGGCTCAGCCCAGCCCCCCACAGTTCCTGACCATATCTCAAGTACGTTCTCTCTCCGCCTTGTTGTCCTGTGTCTCAGACCTCGTTTCCTGTGTAACACACTGTTTGAAATGGGTCCATTTCTTTGTCTGTGTCTTATCTGTTTGTCTCCTCCGCTGGACCACAAGATCTCTGAGGGTGGGACCATGACTGGCTCACCTGCCATTGACCCCAGCCCCAGCACAGGACCCGCACGTTGTGTGCACTCAGCGTTCGTTGTTAGACGAATAGATTCATTTGTGCGGCCGAGAATTATCAGACACCTTTTAGTAATAATGTTTGCTCTTTATTTGACGCCTCTAATATGCAGGGTCCTATACTTTTATTATCGTTTTTAAGGCTTACCACAGCTTCTTGTGAAATAAAATACTCTTCTGATCTGACAAATGAAGAAAGGGGCTGAGAGAGGGGAGGCAGCTCATCTGCTGGGTCTATGATGACGCAGGCGGTGGGGCTCAGTCCAGATCTGTGCGCCCGGAGCCCGAGCTCTTAGCCACTTCTGCAAGCAGCACATGCTCACCGTAGAGGGTTTGCAATCCAGTGAACGTGTAAGAAGAGGATATCACTTAGGACTCTCTAGTCTCATGCAGCATCAATGGCATCTGGCTACTTAAGCAAAAGTAGAGTTTATTAGAAGGATGTTGGTTTGCTCAGAGAATCCAAGGAAAAGCTGCAGAAGCAGATCTTAGATGAGCAGCTGGGGAGCCAGAGCTGACAGATGGTCTCTTCAGCGTATGAGCTTGAAAAACGCGCAGCTCCATTCGTTCTCCATCCGTTGGTTTCTTTGCCCGAGATTCGTGTTCCCAGGAGAGAGAGACTGACTGGCTGAGCTGGGGTCCCGCGCCAGTCCTTGGCCAGGGGAGGGTGGGCATCCTGGCTGACATTCTGTTAAGGATGGGGGCAGCTTTGCAGAGAAAAACTGAGACGCTATTAACAGAGGGAGGGCTGCAGCGATGGTGGATGCTGTGGCCAGAATAAACGAAGGACAGACAGCAACAGAGCCCACAGCTACAGTCCTGCCATCTAGCAGTAGAAACACTGTTAACATTTTGATGTGTTTTTTTCTGGTTTTGCTTTGATGTGTATTAAATATAATATGTATATTTTAACAAAACTTAAATCTCATATGGTTTAGTATCTTTTTTCTACTTAATGTATTTGCTTTTTTCTGTCACCAAATATTCTTCAAAAACATGATTGCTAACAGCTGAAGTCATGTTTAAATAAATCTTTCGATGATCATGTCCATAGGGTAAATTCTAAGAAATAGAATTCCTAGCTCCCGCAAGCAGAGGTGGAGTGTGGCGCACGCTACAGGGAGAGTGGCTGTGTGCCATTGGCGCTGTGCAGGCCTGGGCGGAGCACCCCTCCCACCCGGGGCCAGGCCAGGCTGCACAGGGTCAGCTGGGGCAGGAAGTGGGACCCTGAGCAAAGACACCAAGACAGGACAATGCAGTCTGTTTGAGGAGGTCTGGGTGAATTCTGCTGGCTGGTGGCCAGAGGGCCTGGCTAGAATGTGCTGTGGGCCAGGCTCGGGGTGCGTGCTTATCTGCAGTCTCCAGCCCTCTGGAACAGTTCAGCCACGTTGACAGCTTTTTTCCTGGAACTAAGAGGGGAAAGTGGACCGACTCTGTCTTGTGAAGAGATGAATGTAGCTCCTGCCACCTCCTCTCCCACCGTCCACATACCCTCTTGTCCCTAGTGGATGGGGCCTCTGCCCTTGGCTGACGGAGGCTGGGGCCAGGTGGGTGCTGACAATTCCTCTGCCTGGGCCTCGGGGATTGAAGGGCTGGGGGCTGGTCTCAGGACATCGTCTGCACTGTTTTGTCCCTAGGGCAGCGCTGGTGGGTGCTCAACGCCTTGACTGCTCACAGAGTTCTTCCTTCTGCTCATGCCCACCACAGCAACGTCAGCCTTTGGCATCAGAAGCAGGAGCTTTTCTCCTCTCCTTATTCCTCTCCAGACCCAGTCAAAGAAGGGAAACCTAATTGCTATGAGCTCAACTTTTTTTTTGCTTGCTCATTTGGTTTTTGTTTTTGTTTTGTTTTTCTGGTGATGAAGATTGGCCCTGAGCCAACATCTGTTGCCAATCTTCCTCTTTTTGCTTGAGGAAGATTGTCGCTGAGCTAGCATCTGTGCCCATCTTCCTCTCTATTTTTTGTATGTGGGACGCCGCCACAGCATGGCCCGATGAGCGGTGTGTGGGTTCACCAGTGAACCCAGGGCTGCCGAAGTGGAGCACAGGAACTCAACAACCATGCCACTGGGCAGGCCTTTTCCAGTGCCTTTTGATGAGCAGAAGCTGATGAAGTCCAGTCTATCAAGGTTTTTTTTTTAAAATGCTCAGTGCCTGTTGTGTCCTATAAGAAATATTTGCCTGTCCCAGAGTAATGATGGTAGGCCCTGTATTAGTTTCTTATTGCTGTGGTAACAAATTACCGCAAATGCAAATTACTGCTAAAAACAACTCAGATTTACCATCTTACAGTTTTGGAGATCAGAAGTCCAAAATCAGTCTCAGTGGGCTAACAGCGTGGTGTTGGCAGGGCTGGTTCCTGGGCTCCAGGGGAGGATCCATTTCCTTACCCACTGCAGCTTCCAGAGGCCGCCTGCAGGTCTTGGCCTGTGGTCCCTTCCTCCATCTTCACAGCAGCCATCACATTACTCTAACATCTGCTTCCACCGTCTTTCCTCTGACTGACTCTCCCGCCTCCCTCTTTCTTATAAAGACCCTCATGATTACACTGGGCCCACCTGGGTAATGCAGGGTAATCTCCTTTGACGATCCTTAACTTAATTGCAAAGTCCCTTTTGCCATATTCACAGGTTCCAGGGATCAAGATGTAGACGTCTTTGGAGGGCCATTATTCTGTCTACCACCATCTTCTGTGTTTTCTTCTAGAAGCTTTATATTTTTAGCTTTTACATTTAGATCTCTGATCCGTCACAAATGAGTTTTTGTATATTGTGTGAAGTAGGGGATGAGGTTCATTTTTTTCCTATTTGCTTTTTATGTTTGTTGAGAATACTTTTTTTTAAGACTTTCATTTTCCCATTGAATTGTTTGGTTCTTTTGTTGAAAATTAAATGACCATATATATGTAGCTTTATTTTTGTTTTTTTTTCCTTCACTTTTTTTTTGAGGAAGATTGGCCCTGAGCTAACTACTGCCAGTCCTCCTCTTTTTGCTGGGGAAGCCTAGCCCTGAGCTAACATCCGTGCCCATCTTCCTCTACTTTTTATATGTGGGATGCCTACCACAGCATGGCTTGCCAAGTGGTGCCATGTCCGCACCCAGGATCCGAACCAGCGAACCCCGGGCTGCCGAGAAGTGGAACGTGCGAACTTAACCACTGCACCACTGGGCTGGCCCCTGTAGCTTTATTTTTGTACTCTCTATTTCATTCCACTGATATGCATGTTTCTCTTTATGCCAATGCCACGCTGTCTTAATAATGAATATTGATAGCGTGAGCCGGCCCTGTGGCTGCATGGTTGAGTTCGCACGCTCCGCTTCAGCGGCCTGGGGTCTGCCAGTTCGGATCCTGGGTGTGGACCTAGTACCACTCATCAGGCCACACTGAGGCGGTGGCCCATGTGAGCTCAACTTCTTTGTCATACCTAGGGAATCAGAACTGGGCGACATTCAGGTTATTAGGACCTTCTTTCTGGCTGGAGCTTGCTGATATTTTAAACCCAAACCTGCTCGATAATAGTGGGTATTAATGCATGAGTTGGTAGGTAGTATATGCAGGCGAGGGCTTTACCTGTGCAGATCCATTTCACCTTCATAATGGCCCTTTGACATAGGCATGTTATTATCCCCACTTTACAGACGAGGAAACTGAGGCCCAGGAGGTTGTCACTTGCCCAAGGTCAGCAGCAAGAAATGGCGAATCGGGCCTGGGCATTCTGGCTCCAGAGCCTGTCATCTGTGCCTCTGTGCCACGCTGCCTCCCTTCTCTAACTTCACCCAACTCAGAGCTTAGTGAGCATGATATTACCATTTTTTCCAAGAGAGAGATTTTAAAAACTCCACGGCAAATTCTTGAGGCTCACACATGACGCGGTGCTCCACTTTTCCTCATTCAGCAAGGTGAGTGATCACAGTGGGGTTAAGTGAGATGCTTGGTTGTAATGGTGGGACGGGTTCTTTTCATTTGAAGTCTGGTCTCCAGATCACATGTCAGCTAGATTCTGTGTTTGATTTTAAGAATAAATGGTAAACATTTCCACCCCATAATTGAGCCTCTTAACCTCAAATAAAAAAACATAGGCCATTTTTTGAACTTAAGAAGATAATGAATTAAATTTCTTCATGCCTTTCCCACCAAACTGTCTGACTGTTCCCAGCACGGGCCCTCTTGTCAGACTTAACTAACAGGCACATTGCTTTCTCTTGCCACCAAAAGCAACCACAGGTCCTTTGAGGGACAGTGTGCGAGCCATGCCGCCAGCATTTCAGGAACTTCCCCTCGTGGCATCTCCCACTTTGTGTGCTACCTAGGAATCTGAAACTGGGGCTTGTGGCATGTTTTGGCCCAAACCAGTGTTTACTAAAAAATTGAGTGTTCGTTGTAGTTGGCGTAGGTCTTCTTTTCGGGATGGTGGAAATGTACGAGAATTGGCTCGGTGATGGCTGAACAACACGGTGGATTACTAGAGAACTACTGAATCGTACACTCGAAGTTGGTGAATTTTACAATATGTGAATTATATGTCAAAACAGACTGTAGAGTGGAGTAAAAGGAGACAGCATTTTATAGTATAAAAAACTAATACACCAGGAAAAGAGGAGGACTCAAATAAAATCAGAAATGAAAAAGGAGATGTCAAAACTGATACCATAGATATATAAAGAATGAGCAATTACACACCAACAAATTAGCCAACCTAGAATAAATGGATAAATTCCTACAAACATACCACCTACCAAGACTGAATCATGAAGAAATAGAAAATGTGAACAGACTGACTGCCAGCAAGGAGGCTGAATCAGTGATCAAAAAACCTCCCAACAAATAAAAGCCCAGAACCAGACGGCTCCACTGGTGAATTCTACTAAACATTAAAAAATTGATACTAATCCTTCTCAAACTGTTCCAGAAAATAGAAGAGCGGGGAACTCTTCCAAATACGTTGTACAAGGCCAGCATTACCCTGATACCAAAACCAGACAAGGATGCCACAGAAAAAGAAAATTACAGGCCAATATCCCTGATGAGCATAGATGCAAAAATCCTAAACAAAATAATAGCAAACCAAATTCAACAATCTGTTAGAAAGATCATACACCACGATCAAGTGGGATTTATTCCAGGGATGCAAAGATGGTTTGACATCCACAGATCAGTCAGTGTGGTACACTACATTAACAAAGTGAAGGAAAGAAATCAAATGATTATCTCAATAGATGTGGAAGAAGCATTTCATAAAATGGATATCCATTTATAATAAAAAAACCCTCGACAAAGCGGATACAGGCACACCTTGGAGATACTGCAGGTTCAGTTCCAGACCACTGCAATAAGGTGAATATCACAATAAAGCAAGTGTTGTGAATGTTTTGGTTTCCGGTACAAATAAAAGTTATGTTTACACTATACTGTAATCTGTTAAGTGTGCAATAGTATTATGTCCAGAAAAAGAGATGTACATACCTTAATTAAAAAAATACTTTTTTGCTCAAAAATGCTATCCATCATCTGAGCCTTCAGCGAGTTGTCATCTTTTTGCTGGTGGAGGGTCTTGTAAAAAACACTCTATCCGCAAAGCTCAGTAAAACAAGGTCTGCGTGTGTAGAGGGAACACACCTCACCATGATAAAGGCCATGTGTGACAAGCCCACTGCTAACATGGTACTCAGTGGTGAAAAGTTGAAAGCTTTTCCTGTAAGATCAGGAACAAGACAAGGATGTTCACTCTTACCATTTTTAGTCATTTTATTTGTTGTAGCCAGAGAAGTTAGGCAAGAAAAAGAAAAGAAAAGCCATCCAAATTGGAAAGTAAGAAGTAAAACTGTCACTATTTGTAGATGGCATGATATTATATAGAGAGAGTTGTGAAGACTCCGTCAAAAAACTGTTAGAACTAATAAATGAATTCAGTGAAGTTGCAGGATACAAAATCAATACACAAAAATCTGTTGCGTTTCTATACACCAACAGCAAACTATCAGAGAAATTAAGAAAACAATTCCATTTACAGTTGCATCAAAAAGAATAAAGGACCTAGGAATAAATTTAAACAAGGAAGTAAAAAACCTGTATATTGAAAACTACAAGACATTAAAGAAAGAAATTGAAGAAGACACAAATAAACGGAAAGATATCCCATGCTCATGGATTGGAAGAACTAATATTGTTAAAATGTCCATCTTACCCAAAGCAATACACAGATTCAATGCAATCGCTATCAAAATTCCAATGGTGTTTTTCACACATATAGAACAAACAATCCTAAAATTTGTATGGAACCACAAAATCACCAAAATTTTTACAGAAACGGAATAGCCAAAGCAGTCTTGAGAAAGAAGAACAAAGCTGGAGGCATCGTGCTCCCTGATTTCAAACTTACTGCAAAACTAAAGTAATTTAAAAAGTGTGGTATTGGCATAAAAACAGACACATAGATCAATGGAACAGAATAGAGAGCCCAGAAATAAACACAGCAAATATGGTCAATTAATCTATGACAAGGAACCAAGAATATACAATGAGGAAAGGACAATTTCTTCAGTAAATGTGTTGGGAAAACTGGACAGCCACATGAAAAAGAATGAAACTGGATGCCTACCTTAACACCACACACAAAAATTAATTCAAAATGGATTGAAGATTTGAACGTAAGACCTAAGTGAAGTACCTTGTACAGAGAAAGATAAATATCCCATGGTCTCACTCACATGTGGAATCTTAAAAACAAAACAAAGCGTGAACAAACAGAAACCAAACTCACGGAGAGCAGATTGGTGGTTACAAGAGGCAGGAGGTGGGGGTGGGAGAAATGGGTGAACTGTTCTTTGTTTTTTAGTTTAATAAATTGAATAAAAAATTTTAAAAAACTAATAGAACTGTAAGGAGAAATAGACAAATTCACAATTGTCAGAGATTTTAATATTCTTGTGTTAACGACTGATAGAATAAGGAGACAGAAAACCAGGCAGGAAGTAGAGCCGGCTTGCCCGCCTGACGCCCGCCTGGCGCTCCACACCACAGCAGCAGACGGACGTTCTTGTCCGGTGCATGCGGAACCTTTAGCAAGACAGGCATTATCTTGAGATGGTGAATATACTAACACCCACTGGATTGTACACTTTAAATTGGTGAATTTTATGGTATGTGAATTATTGCTAAAAAAAGTTGGCTGTTGAGATGGTTGATACTTCCAAAACTAACCTCTTCTTCTGCTTAGATGTGGTCATTTTCTGCTCATGATGGGAGATGTGGACAGAAGTGTGTGATACCTTTACAGGGCCCTGGGTCAAACCATTTTTCCTTCAAACCTTGGCTTTCATGCTACTGTTGGTCACATCTCTTGCTAAAAGAAGTGGGCCACTATTGAAGACGCCCGTTACTGGGCAGGAGCGTGTCCCTCACCCCCAGCACTTGCGCCTCCTTCCCTGGTTTGAGGTCCGTCCTGGGATCTACTCATCTGAGCAGAGGAGGACTTTGGGAGGCCTCCATCCAACATTTGAATAGCGAGGACCACGTCTAGCTCGGAGATCTCCGTCTCTGAGCTGCTGCTTTGCTTGTGGACCCGTGAGCCACACGGCTCCGAGGGGGCTGTGAGGTGGTGTCAGGGAGCTGCCGCAGGCCCACTGCTCCCACCCTGGACATTCTGCCCCTGCTGTCCCTTCCAGCACCGAACTTACCACGTTGCCGCCTTGTCCTCACTCAGGGAATCCTTGGCTCCCACAGTCATTGGTCTCATGGACTTGCTGTTCGTACTCCAGGCCTGAGGAAGTCGCCTCTCTTGCGAGTCCTCCTGGTGACTCCTGCTACATGTAGTTTAGACTCAGTTTCAATCGTTTTGACCGATTCCAGTTTAGAAATAACACCACCATTTTACACTTGGACAACTCTACGTTCATCGGGGCCGAACTATTTTATCCTCAACTATTTTGAGGAAGCAAAATTATAATCGGGTGAATGAGCCACCTTTCTCTTCCAAAACCTAATTAGCACTGCATGTCCAAGACCTGCCTTGTCCTCAGAGGTGTCCCTAGGATGGCTGCCCTCACTGAGCCCTGGCCGAGCCTGGGAGTCCCACTTTCAGCTCTGGATCTGTGACCCCACCTGTAAGCTCCTCGATTCACCTCTCAGAGCCTTGGGTTCTTGATCGATGCTGTTGTGGTGATGCCTGCCATGGGCATTATTAAAGAAGATTGAGTGGTAATCATATTGCAGTACGTAAATGGATCAAGTCAACACGTTATACACCTTAAACTTATACCATGTTGCATGTCAATTCTATCTCACTAAAAACTAATTTTAAAAAAGTTGAAGAAACTTACATAAACCACCTAGCATTATGCTTGCTAGCAGTAAATGTCATCTCCTTGTCTTCTGTTTGTCCCCAAATTCCCCTGCCCAGCAGTAGAGAAAGAAGGAAGCTCAGCATACTTTTCTCAAACCAGGAAGCCTGGACCATTCTGTAGTCAATTAATTTTTTTCTGCCTTCTTGGATCCTGGAAAAATAAGTTTTTTTTGCAAAGTTGCCTACACAGTTAAATTACAAGTATGTTTTTTTTCAAGTGGTAAATTTTAAAAAAAGGAAGGAAATACAGCCAACTGATGTAGATATTACTTTCTCTCACTTTCCTCGATTTTCCAGATTTTGTTTGATAAGCTCTTACTTTTGCAGTAAGAAAGTGAATGCCTTTTCTGTTGGCGTTCCTTCAGCAAACGTGCGCTGAGCGCCTGCTGCAGCTCTTAGACGTCGCATGCCCACCTCTGCCTTCAGGACCTGGTGACAGTGCAGGTGGAAGACAGCTGGCTGTCACCGTGTCACAGGCTCTGTGGGCACACCGGAGGAGGAAGCCAGGGCAGGCGTCTTGGGGAAAGTACGAACTGATCTCATCATGGAAATGAGACGGCAGGGAAGTGAGGAGAGCGAGTACGAGTGGTGGGCACACAGAGGACGCGCAGACACAAAGATGCGTAAAGGGGAGCTGTAGGGGGAGGTGAGGGGGAGACTGGCGGCGAGCTGAAGGGGCAGGCGGGGTCTGTAGGATCAGGCCCCAGGCACTTTGGGGCCTTTGGAGGGTTTTTAAGCGAAGCCCTTGTAAATCCCACTGGCGTTTCTGCAGTGGAGGGATTGTGGAGGGGCTGGGGGCAGGGTTGGTGGAGGGGCTGGTGGAGTCCAGCCCCTGCTGGGGGCTGTCTGGAGGTTCGCAGGGGAGACAGAATGAGGACCTGAACCAGCACAGAGACAGGGGCCCAAAGGGGCTGAACAGCTGCTGTGGGGTGACAAAAGACTTCTTACAGCCACAGGAAATGGCTAACACCCCATAGAAAAATGGGGTACAGAGGCGAAGAGGAAGTTTCTTGAAAGCAAAAAACTACAGTGAACGTATGCACAGATTACTTCATTAGTAAAGAAATTAAACTTTAAGTGATTTTTCTGTATTAGAATGATAAGCACTTAAAAATTATAATCACTAGAATTGGTAAAGGTTTGGAGAAACCAGCATTTTCAGATATGGCTGGTGGAAATAAACTGATCAAACCTTTCTGGTTGGCAACTTGGCAGAATACTCAAAAACCTTTAAAAATTGCCCTTATTACCCTTTTTTGCATCAGGTTTACTAAGATATAATTCAAACTCTATGAAATTGACCTTAAAGGAGCAGTGCCACGACAGTCCCGACAGAGCACATTCCACCCCCAGGGCCCCTCAAGGCCCCGTCACGGGGCCCACACTTTTGTGAGTTTACTTTCAGGAGTTTTACCAGGTTCTCACGGTAAAGCTCAGAAAAAAAATCCCTTCGTGCTTCTGGTGGGGAAAGAATATTCTGGAGATATGCCGGAATACTCTATTCTTCACGAGGCTGCTCTCAAGGGAAGCTGTTGTGCCAGAGCCTGAGTTGCTGGGTTTCTCAGAGCCTGACTGACTTGAGGGAAGGGAAGTACCCAGCTCCAGCCCTCTTGCCGTCCTGCCTCGCTCAGGAGGGGAAACTGAGATGCACTGGTGAGGTTGGCAGAGCAGAGGCCCAGCCTTGTCCAAAGACCGAGACCTCATCCTGGGACTAGAGAATGTTTCCCCTCCCCCACCTCTCCACCCGTCACCAAAGGCTTATTTCCTGCAGTTTCTTTTGGCTGGTACCATCATGTCTACCTTTCAAGAAAAAATTACAAGTCATACAAAAGGGCAAAAGACAGTTTGAAGAGACAGAACAAGCCTCAGAACCAGACAAGATAAGGTTGGAATTATCAGGCCAGAAGTTTAAAACAACTGATTAATACGCTGAGGGTTGTAATGGAAAAAGTAGACAGCATGCAAGAAAAGATGGATAATGTAAGCAGAGGGGTGAAAAATCTAAGAAAGAATTTTTAAAAAGCTAGAGATCAGAAACACTGTAACAGAAATGAAAAATGCTCTTGACAGGCTCATTAGTAGACTGGACACAGCTGAGGAAAGAGTCTCTGCGCTTGAGGATATCTCAATAGAAACTTCCAAAATTGAAAAGCAGAGAGAAAAAAGACTGGGGAAAAAAAGAACAGAATATTCAAGAACTATGGGACAACTGCGGAAGGTGTAACGTCTGTGTAATGGGAATGCCAGAAGGAGGAGAAAGGGAAAGGAGCAGAAGAAATACTTGAAACGGTAATGACTGAGAATTTCCCCGAAATTAACAGTCAGGCAGCAAAGCAAAGGTCCAGGAAGGTCAGAGAACACCAAGCAGGATAAATGCGAAAGAACCTGCACTTAGGCGTATCATTTTCAAATTGCAGAAAATCAAACATAAAGAAAGAAGTCTTGTGGGGTGGGCCCAGTGGTGCAGTGGTTAAGTGCACACATTCCGCTTTGGCAGCCCAGGGTTTGCTGGTTCAGATCCCGGGTGCGGACATGGCCCCACTTGGCACACCTCGCTGTGGTAGGCGTCCCACATATAAAGTAGAGGAAGATGGGCATGGATGTGAGCTCAGGGCCAGTCTTCCTCAGCAAAAAGAGGAGGATTGGCAGTGGATGTTAGCTCAGGGCTAATCTTCCTCAAAAAAAAAAAAAAAGGAAATCTTGAAATAAGCCAGAGAGAAAAAAACCTTACCTACAGAAAAGAAAAGATAAGAATTACATTGATCTTTTCTCAGAAACCATGCAAGCAAGAAGAGAGTAGAGTGAATATTTAAGGTATTGAGAGAAAAACCCCACCAACCTACAATCCTATGCCCTGTAAAATTATCCTTCAGAAATGAAGGAGGAATATTTTCTCGAACAAAAATCTAGAGAATTTGTTGCTAGTAGACCTGCATGGCAAGAAATGTTAAAAGAATTTCAGAGAGAAGGAAAGTGATATAGGTCAGAAACTCAGATCTAAATAAAGAAAAGAAGAGCATTAGAGAAGAAAGAAGTGAATGCAAAAAAAACCTTTTATTTTTCTTATTTTTAATTGATCTAAGAGTTTGTTTAGAATAGTATTAGCAGCAGCGTATCTGATGATTACAGCTTATGTGTGAGTGTGAGGTATGACAGCAGTGAGACGAGGGCCGGGAGGGAGAAGTTAGGAATACTTTGCTGCTGTATGGTGCTTGCACTACCTGTGAAGCAGCGCGTGTCACTGTACTGTTGAAAGCAGACTTGGATTAGTTGTAAATACATATTTCAAACTCTGAAAAAAGTAAAAAAAAAGAATATGTGCTTCTCGATATACTAAGGATAGAAAGTGGAATCATATCAAATGCTCAGTTAAAACCACAAAAGGCAGAAAGAGAGTAGCAGATAGAAATAGGACTAGGGAACAAGGGCAATGAATAGAAAATGGTAACAAATACAGTAGATATTAATCCAACTATCTCATAATCACTTTAAACATCACTGGTCTAAATACACCAATTAATAGACAGAAATTGTTGAAGTGGATCAACAAAACAAGACCCAAATATACAAGAATACAAATATATAAGAAACACAGTTTAAACATAAAGACACATGCAGATTGAAAGTAAAGGGATGGAGAAAGGCGTACCATGTTAACACTGGTCGAAAGGAAGTGAGAGAGCTATAGTAATTTTAGACAGAGCAGACTTCAGACCAAGGAAAACTATCGGGGATAAAGAACGGGTTTATATAATGATAAAGGGGTCAATTCTCCAAGAAGACATAGCAGTCCTTAATGTGCATGTGCCTAACAACAGAGCATCAAAATATGTGAGGTAAAAACTGATAGAACCACAAGGAGAAGTAGGTGAATCCACTATTACAGTTGGAGACATCATCATCCTTCTCTCAGAAATGGACAGACCCAACTGGCACAGAATCAGTAAGGACATATTTGAACTGAACAGCACCATCAATCAACATCAATCGATTGATACTTCATCCAACAACAGCAAAATACACGTTCCTCTCAAGCTCACGTGCAACATTCACCAAGACTGACCACCTTTTGGGCCAAAAAACTCATTTTAAATTTAAAATTTAAAATAATAGAAATCATACAATGTATATTCTCAGACTCAGTGAAATTAAACTAGACATAAATAATAAAAAGATAGCTGGAAAATCCAAAAATACTTAAACAACACAATTCTAAATAACACGTGTCAAAGAAGGATCTCAATAGGAATTTCAAAATATCTAGAACTAAATGAAAATGAAATGAAAATACAACTTATCAACATTTGTGGGATGCAGCAAAGTAGTGCTTAGATGGCAATCTAGAGCGTTGAATGCACACATTAAAAAAGAAAAAAGATCTAAAATCAATCAAAGCTTCCACCTTAGGAAACTAGAAAAAGAGGAGTAAATTACATCCAATATAAGCAGAAGACAAGAAATAATAGGAGCAAAAATCAATGAAATTGAAAACAAGGCATCAATAGAGAAAATCAATGAAACCAAAAGCTGGTTCTTTGAAAAGAGCAATAAAATCAATAAGCTCCTAGCTGACTAAGTAAAAAAGAAAACATAAATTACTAATAATATAAATGAGAGAAGAGAATCACTGCAGATCCTATGGACATTAAAAGGATAATAAAGGAATACTGTGAACAACTCTATGCCCACAAATTTGATAACCTAGATGAAACGGGCCAATTCCTTGAAAGACACAATCTGCTAAAACTCACACAAGAAGAAACAGACAATATCTATCAAAGAAATTGAGTCAATAATACCCTTCCAAAACAGAAAGCTCCGGGCCCAGAAGGGTTCACTAGTGAATTCTACCAAACATTTAAGGAAGAAATTATAGCAACTCTCTACAATGTCTTCCAGAAGGTAGAAGTAGAGGGAATACTTCCCAGCTCATTCTGTGAGGCCAGCATCACCCTCATACCAAAACCAGACGAAGGCATAATATCTGTCACCACCACAGATGCAAAAATCCTGAAGAAGATATTAGCAGGTTGAATCCAACCACGTATAAAAATAATTACATACCAAGAACAAGTAGCATTTCTCCCAGGTATGTAAGACTGGTCGAACATCTGAAAATCAGTTAATGTAATCTACCATATCAATGGGCTAAAGATGAAAAATCACATGATCATATCAATAGATGCAGAAAAAGCATTTGATAAAATCGAATACCCATTCATGATAAAAACTCTCAGCAAACTAGGAACAGAGGGGAACTTCCTCAACTTAACAAAGCCCATCTACAAACAGCCTGCAGCTAACATCATACTTAATGGAGAGAAACTAGAAGCTTTCCTGCTAAGATCAGGAACAAGGCAAGGATGTCCTCTCTCACCACTACTTTTCAACATTGTACCGGAAGTCCTGGCTAATGAAATAAGACAAGAAAAGGAAGTAGGAGGTAGACACGTTGGGAAAGAAGAAATAAAAATGTCTTTGTTTGCAGATGACATGATATTTATGTAGAAAATCCAAAAGAATTGACAACCCTCACAAAACCTCCTGGAATTAATAGGTGATTTATAGCAAGTTTGCAGGATACAGGTTAATAAACAAAAGTCAATCACTTTCCCACATACCAACAATGAACAAGTGGAATTTGAAATGAAAAACAGAATACCATTTACCTTAACATCCCCCCACCCCCGCCAAATGAAATACTTAGGGTTAAATCTAACAAAGTATGTACAAGGTCTGTATGAGGGAAACAACAAAACTCTGATGAATGAAATCAAAGAACTAAAGAAATGGAGAGAGACTCCATGTTTATGGAAGGAAGACTCCATATTATCAAGGTGTCAGTCCTTCCCAACTTAATCGAGAGAGTCAATGCAATCTCAGTTAAAATCCCGGCAAGTTATTTGGTGGGTATTGACAAACTGATTCTGAAGTTTCTATGGAGAGGCAGAAGACCCAGATCAGCCCCCACGGCACTGAAGGAGAAGAACGAAGTCGGAGGGCCAACGCCACCTGACTTCAAGACATACTGTAAAGCTCCAGTAATCGCCACAGCGTGATATTGGGGGAAGAACAGACAAATAGATCGGTGGAATAGAATAGCCCAGAAATAGAGCCACGTAAGTATCGTCAACTGGTCTTTGACAAAGGAGCAGAGACAGTCTCTTCAACAAATGGTGCTGGCACAACTGGGCGTTGATATGTGAAGCATGAATCTGGATACAGACTTTACAACCTTCACAAAAATTAACTCAAAATGGATCCCAGACCTAAATGTAAAATGCAGAACTATAAAACTCCTAGAAGATAACGTGGGAGAAAACCTAGATGACCTTGGGTATGGCAGTGACTTTTTAGGTGCAACACCACAGGCACTATCCATGAAAGGAATCATTGATCAGCTGGAGTTCATTAAAATTAAAAACTTCTGCCCTGTGAAGGACAATGCTAAGAGAATGAGAAGACAATCCACTGACGGAGAGAAAATATTTGCAAAAGACATAACTGATAAAGAAGTATTATCCAAGATACACAAAGAATTCTTAAAACTCAACAATAAGAAAATGGACAGCTTGATTAAAAAATGGGCCAAAGACTTGAACAGACACCTCAGCAAAGAAGACATACAGATGGCAAATAAGCCTGTGAAAGGATACTTGGCATCTTATGTGATTAGGGAATTGAAAATTAGAACAATGACATACTGCTATGCACCTAACAGAATGGCCAAAATCTAGGACACTGACAACAGCAAATGCTGGTGAGGATGTGGAGTGACAGGAACTCTCATTCGTTGCTGCTGGGGATGCAGGATGGTGCAGCCACTTGGGAAGACAACTTGCCGATTTCCTACAAAACTAAACATACTCTTACCGTACGATCCAGCAATCACACCCTGTGGTATTTACACAAATGATCAAAACATATTCACACAAAACCCTGCACAGAGATGTTTACAGCAGTTTTATTCATGATTGCCAAAACTTGGAAGCAACCGTGATCTTCCCTAGTAGCTCAATGGATAGATAACTGTGGTGCGTCCTGTCGATGGAATGTTATTCAGCACCAAAAAGAAATGAGCTATCAAGCTATGAGAAGACATGGAGGAATCTTAAATGAACATTACTAAGTGATAGGAGCCAGTCTGAATAAGGTACAGCACTGTATGACTCCAACCATATGACATTCTGGAAAAGGCAGGGCTGTGGAGACAGTGAAAAGGTCAGGGGTTGCAGGGGTTGGGGTAGGGGGGAAGGGTGAACGGGCAGAGCACAGAGAACTTTTAGGGCAGTGAGACTACTCTGTATGATGCTGCAGTGGTGGACACATGTCATTATATGTTCATCCGAACCCACAGAATGTACAACACCGAGAGTGAGCCCTAATGTCAACTGTGGACTTTGGGTGGTCATGACATGTCGTTGTAGGTTCACGTCGATGTAGGTTCGCTTAATGTAACAAATGTAGAACATTGTTGCAGGGTGTGCTTGGGGAGGTGGTGCATGTTTGGGGACAGGAGGTATATGGGAACCCTCTGTACTTGCTGCTCAATTTTGCTGTGAACCTAAAACTTCTCTAAAACATAAAGTCTATTGAAAAAAATAGTGCTACTTTGTGTGCCTTTGCAGTCAGTCCTTTCCCTGCCCTGTCCTCGTCACTGGATATTGTTGGCATGAGTGAACCACTGATGTTCTCCATCCCTGTAGTTTTGCCTTTTCCAGAATGTCATGTAAATAGAATCATACAGAAGTAGCCTTTTGTGTCTGGCTTTCACTCAATGTAATACTTTTGAGATTTATCCGTGTTGTTGCATGTATCTGTGGTTTATTCCTTTTCATTGCTGAGTAGTATTCTACTGAATGGCTGTACCACAGTTTGTTTTGCCTTTGCCAGCCGATAGACGTTTGGGTTGTTTCCAGCTTTGGGCTTTTGTGAACACAGTTCCTATAAACATTCATGTCCACGTCTTTGGGTGGGCTTGTGCTTTCGTTTCTCTAGGGTGGGTACCTAGAGTGGGACACCTGGATTGTCTAGTAGGTGTGTGTTTAACTTTAAGCAGCTGTCAAACCGTTTTTAAAAGTGGCTGTCCCATCTCGCATTCCCACCAGCAGTGTGTGAGCTGTCTAGTTGCGTCACATTCCGTTCGCACTTAGTATTGTCAAGTCTTTTCAATTTTACCTGTTCTAGTAGCTGTCGAGTGATATCTCATTATGGTTTTTGATTTGCGTTTCTCTAATGACTAATGGTGTTGAAACCTCTTAAGTACTTACTTGCCCTCCATATGCCTTCTTTGATGAAGTGTTCACTTTTTGGGACTAATTTTTCATTAGATTGTTTATCTTCTTAGTGTTGAGTTGTGAGAGTTCTTTATATACATTAGATACAAGTCCTTTATCAGATGATATGTTTTGCAAACATTTTCTCACAATCTGTGACCTGTCTTTTCATTTTCTAAGTGTCCTTTGAAGAGCAGCATTTATAGTTTTAGATTTTGTATTTGGGTTATGATCTATTTTGTTTGATTTTTATATATGGTAGGAGTTAAAGATAGAGGTTTTTGTGTTTTTGTTTGTGGTTTTTTTGTTTTTTTTTTTTGCCTGTGAACGTCCAGTTGTCCCTCTGTTGAAAAGCCCATCTTTCCTCCATTGAATCTTGGCACCTTGGGGTGTTTCTTAAATATATTCTGTTCCTTTGGTCTAAATATCTATCCTTTTGTGAATACCAGTTACTGTAGTTTTATAGGAACTCTTGAAAACAATGTGAGTTCTCCAACTTTTTATTCATTTAAACAATTGTCTTGGATATTCTGGATCTTTGTATTTCTGTATAAATTGTAGAGTCAGCTTGTCAGTTTCTACGGAAAACTGGTTCGAATTTGACTGAGTATCTGTGAGGTTTGAGAATAATGAATCTTCTGACTGATGAACATTTATTCATTTTCATTTATTTAGATCTTTTAAAGTTTCTCTCAGCAATGTTCTGTAGTTTTCAGTATACAGGTCTTGGACATATTTTGTTAAATTTGTCCCAATTTTGTATTGTTTTTTGCATAGAGCCTATATTTTTTAACTTTTTTTTTTAAATGTTTAGGGATTGTGGTAAAGTACATGTAACAAAGAACTTACCGTTTTAACCCTTTTTAAGTGTACTGTCAGCCTATTTCATATTTTTGGCACTATTGTAAATGGCATTGTTTGTTTCATTTCAATATCCAAATGAATGGACATACAAGTGATTTTTGTATATTGACCTTGTATCCTGCTCCTTAGCTAAACTCATTAGTTCTAGTAGCTTTTTAATGTATTATTTGGGTTACTGAAGTTCAGCTTTGATACAGTTTATTGAGTACTTAGTGTATGCCAGGCGGTATTCTAAGTGTTCTGCACAGATTTGATTTTATTTAATCGAGCCAATGACACTGCGAGGATACTGAGTCTTAGAGTATTAAATGGCTTGTCCGAGGCCCCGTAGCTCAGATGCATCAGGGCCACAGGAGAGCAGGACAAGACCCATGCCAGAGCCCTTGGTCCCGCTGCCATGTTCGGAGCACTGGCTATGTGCCCGGAGCGCAGAGCTAGTACCGCCGTCAGCCATGTCACTGTATGTGGCCCAGGCTGCTTGCTGAGGAGGACGTCCAGCCATGAGAAGCCAGCCGTGCCTGTGCAGGAGAGGCGGCGGTGCTGGGGAGGGCCCGGGTGGCAGCCGGCAGGGCTCTGGAGGCGCAGACCCCGTGTTCATCGGAGCTTCGCACTCGCTGAATCTCTCTGAGCCTCAGTTTCTTTGTACAGAATCTGTTCGCCTGATGCTGTGACCCTTTGAAACTGTAAATCCAGTTGTGTCATTTTCCTAAATAAAATTATTTTGTTGTAGTTATTTGGTGCCGCTTCACTTGTGGTCCGCCGACAGGTGCTGGCCCAAGATGAGAGAAACACAGAAATTGGGTGTGAGTGATGGGAAATGCTGGCAGCCGTTTGATGTGGATGCAGCATCCAAGCACGTGGTTGGAGTTCATATGTTACAGAAGTATCAGTCCAGAATAAATTGGAAATTAAACAAATGGTCCTTCTCCACGGACAGTTTGTGAAACCCGACTCTAACGGACTCCCATGGACTTAGAACAAAGTCGTGTCCCCTACTGCAGCCCATGAGGCCACGGGACCAGGCCTGCCCAGCGCCTCACTCTGCCCCCTGCTCCCGCTGCTCCCCGTGCTCCAGCCGCGTGCATAGACACCAAGTGTGTTCCTGCTATGGAACGTTCGTGCTTGTTGTCCCCTCTGTATGGGACGTTCTCCCAGACCTTGGAACACCAGGCCGTGCCTTGTCATGAGGTCTAGTCGCAGATGTCCCTTCTCAGAGAGGCCTTCTCGCCACCATGTCCCAGCTCCGTTTCATTGCTCAGAGCCCTTGTTCCACCTGAAACTGCTTGTTTGTGTGTTGGGCCTCCTGTTACTGGAGTGTGGATTCCACAAGAGTACCTCACACAGTGGCTGCTCAGTCGGTGTTGGTTGAATACCTGCGTGAACAAGGAGAACACTGCCTGCTTCCGGGGTTGTTGTGAGGCTCAAATAAGACGATGAGTGATGAATGCACGTGTAGCCTTCCTGGAAGCGTCAGCCCCAGGCCGTTCCTGCCTCTGCATGGCAACATGCGCCCACACCAAGGCTGCCTGGCCCTGGCCCTGCAGTGCCCCTTTTCCTGTGGTCCCTGGAGAGGTCCTCACCCTCGCCAGGTGGTTGGTGTGGGTGATCAGCTCGTCCTCTGTCGATCCAGCTGGGTGTGGGGACTTGCGCCTCGCTCAGCTGTGTTGTGAACCAGATGGCGCCCTGCTCTTGCATAATGGGGTCTTTCTGAGAAGATGGCCAGTGTGGCCATTTGCTCAGGGTCCTTTGTCTGCTGGGTAAGATCGCTCAGGAGAAGGATGTTTGGGGAGCCCAGAACTGGGCCAGGGAGAGGCGAAGGGGCAGCTGCTGGGCAGCAGGTCACGGTGGGGCCGCCCTGCCACCTTGGCCGTGAGGTCTTCAGAATCAGAGCCCCTTCTCCCTTGGGCAGGGCTGGCCGAAGCAGACCCAGTCCTTCTTTTCATATGTTTGTTTGCTTGTCCACCAAGTCTTCACTGAGGCGTGGTCTTGGACCTCAAGGAATTTCCAGTCTGGCTGGGCAGATGGATGTGAAACAAGTAACTGGAGAGGTACGTGGCCACAACCGTGGCCACTGCCAGGAAGGACAGTTAGAGTGGGGAGGGTCAGGGGAGGCTGCGCGGCTGGGAGAAGAGGTGTGTGCATGTGTGTGCATGTGTGTGTGCAGGAACAGTGACAGGAATTGTTCCAGTCAGAGGAAGGGCCTGTGTGAAGCTGCTGAGGCAGGACAAAGCATAACACAGTCAGGAAATCAGAAGAAGGTCATTGTGAGTGGGGCATAGGGAGAGAGGGGACCACAGAGAGGACGCAGCTGGAACCGCCGGGAGGTCCTGACGGCCCACAGCGTGTGGCCGGGCCCCCTCCACCCCACCCTCCCCAGCAGGCCGCCCTCTGGCTCTCCTAAGGAGGTGTCATGGGGCCGTTGTGGGGCTTAGCATGGTGCCCTTTCCCCCGGAAAGAAGCCATCCGTAGCAGTCGTGGTGTCACGCCCGCACTTCACACACGGGGAGTTGGGGGCCCGCGGAGGGCAGGGACTTGCCGGCCGTGCAGCTGCCTCGAAGAAGGCCTGCCGGAGCTCCCTGTGGGGCCTGAGGCCACACTGCTGGGCTATGGCTCCCGATCGTTCTCTACACAGGATCCGGCGAGCTTTGGGAACACATCAGATCCCTCCACTACTTAAACCTGTTGCGGGCTGGCCCCGTGGCCCAGTGGTTGGGTTCATGCGCTCCACTGCGGCGGCCCAGGGTTTCGCCGGTTCGGATCCTGGGTGCAGATGTGGCACCGCTCATCAGACCATGTTGAGGCAGCGTCCCACATGCCACAACTAGAAGGACCCACAACTAAAAATACACAGCTATGTACAGGGGGACTTTGAGAGAAAAAAGGAAAAAAAATAAAGTCTTTAAAACCTGTCACTGATTAAAACCCGTAGTCCTGACAAAGTCTGTCAGCTGAAGTGCTTGTGTGCAAAAGGCAGGAGTTGAGAAAGGTGTTGGAAGGACATCAGGGTGGGCCCGCTGGCTCTGGAGCCTCTGCCGCAGGCCTGGCAGGGGGCGGCCGCTTGCCCCTGTCCTTGTGTGGTTCCCTCACGCTGCCTGCTGCCCCAGAGCCCAGTGGCTGGGCTCAGGCCTCTTGCCCACCACCTGGCTGCACTGGGATGGTGAGAGGTAGGGGGGACGAGAGGGAGCAGCCAGGAGCCATCAGCCCCTGCTGTGGGAGGGCGCCCCCTGGCTACTTTCTCCAGGGAAAGGGGAGGCTGTGGAACAGCCCAACAGTGGCGAGGCGCCCTGTGTGTGGCTTGACCAGCCTCCGTGCCCCTGTGCCTCCCTTAGTCACTCGCTTTCTGTCAGCTCCCCTGACCTGCCTGCCCCTTTCTGCCTTAGCTCCTCACACATGACCTCTGCCTGAGATGCTCTCCCGCTCTCTGGTGGAGTCGGTTCCCAGGTGGCTTCCTGAAGAAAGTCCTCGGCTCACCCAGGATATGGGTGGACCGGCAGGCTCAAGGGCCCTGCGCACTGGTTCTTGGTGGCACTTTCCCAAGTGTCATGTAACAACTTGTCTACTTGCAGCTTTAAGCTCTGTCCCCCCTTTCCTTTGTCCCTAGAGCCTAGCAGAGTGCACGTACCCATTGGGAGCCCGTGGGGCACTCACCTGAGTATTGGACGGATACAGGAGGCCCTTGTGTCCACTGTTGCTGTGTGGGACTCGAGCTGGGGGCCCTCTGGGTTCGACCCGGGACTCTGCTGCCTTCTGGCTACAGGGACGTGAACGAGTCGCGCTGTCTCCCTGAGCGTCGGTTTCCTTGGCCCCCAACGGGTGAATCGCGTCCCCCTCACGGCAGCCCTTCTCCCTGGAGGAAGCCTGGCTGTGCCCAGGGCTGACGGCAGTTTCTTCTCCCCTCTGCCTGTTCCCATTCCAGTATGCCTGGGTGGAGAAGCACTTCGGCCCTGACTTTCTGGAGCAGATTGTGCTGACCAGAGACAAGACTGTGGTCTCTGCCGACCTTCTCATAGACGACCGGCCGGACATCACAGGCAAGTGAGGAGCGAGTGCCGAGGGCTGTGAGCCGCTCAGCCTCACCCTGCTCTTGAGTGGCCCCCACTTAATCACCAGATGTGTATTAGGCATCCAGCCTGAGCCCGCCACTGCATCTCCTCCCTGTCAGGAAGACAGAGTTCTTCTCAGCATCTGGCCTCGGAAGGGGCACCGCTGGAAGTTGGGAGAAGCAGGTCCCAGTTGGGGGTAACTCTCCAGGTGGCCTTGGGTGAGTCACTCGACACCTGGAAGCCTCACCTTCCTCATGTTAAATGAGGGCCCAACTCTAACTTCCACATATTTTAGCTGCAGAAACCTTTATTTTCTAAAAGCTATTTGAGCTGAACCTAATGTATAAAACAGAAAAGCAAAGTCTGTTCTTTCCGGTTGAAGGTGGTTTGTGTGCTGTATTTGCGCCCTCTGCTTGTGGACGCCCCTCCCAAAAAAGAAGCAGACAAACAAGCCTTGAACTGGCTTAAAAAAGAGAGGGGAAATTTACTGTGCTCCTAACTGAAAAGGTGGGACAGGAGGGCTTCAGGCACGGCTGAATCTAGGAGTTCAAACAATATCAGTGAAAATTCAGTTTCTTTCGCTCCTGGCTCTGCTCTGCTCTGTTCTGCCTTTGTACTCAGGCAAGCTTTCTCCTCCTGGTAGATATCATGGTTTCAGGGTTAAATCCTATTCTTTTGGACACCTCAGTGGGGAAATATGGAATATTTCTTCCCTAATGGCTTTTAGAGCTGGCTTGGGAAACAGGGCACTGTGTTGAGAGGTAGAATCCAGGCGTGTGCCCACCCCTGACCTCCCAAACCACGCAGTTTCCCAAGGGGAGTCAGGGCACAGTGCCAGCAAGGGCCATGACCTTGAGGGGCCCAGAGACCTGCTCGGCTTCCATCTCCAATAATGGGGAGCAGGAGAAAGGCTTGTGCAGGAGGAGTGGGGCGCCAGGCTGTACGCTGAGGGGCAGGATTGCCATGGTCAGTGCCCGTGTGCACATGTGGATGTGCAGGACTGAAGCTTGAGGGGGCTTGTGGGCCCGTGGTCGACAGCTGGTGGGCTGTGAAGCTGGCGCCCGCTGGTGCGGGACGGCTGGGCACAGGGAGGCAAAGGGCAGGATCTGAGCAAGGCTCGACCATACCGACTGCTGCAGTCACTGCCGAGCACGGCCGTGTGCCTTGCCGAGGGCTTCCTGTGGGCCTCTCCGTTAATCCTCGTGGCCCCCGCAAGACAGGGGCTAGTGCAGTCACCACTTTGCTGATGGGGACACCAAGTCTGGGAGGTGAGCTGCTGCCCAGGACGCTCGGGAGTCGGGCCCAGGCGGCCGCGCTCCGGGGCTCCTGACGCTGGCCTGAAGCACTGCCTCCCGCCCACAGGGGCCGAGCCGAAGCCCAGCTGGGAGCACGTCCTCTTCACGGCCTGCCACAACCGGCATGTGCAGCTGCAGCCCCCCAGCCGCAGGCTGCTCTCGTGGGCGGACGACTGGAAGGCCATTCTGGACAGCAAGCGGTCCCGCTGAGCTCGACTGTGCTCCGGGCTCCTCTGCAGGGCCCTGACCTCAGGGCTCCCAGCTCAGGGCCTGGGGGCTCCCTCGCAGCCACCCCCGGCCCACTGCATGGCTCTTCCCTTCCCCAGCCCTGCCAGGCCTTAACTGATCTCGGGCAGGGCTGGCCCACAGGCCTGGGCAGGAAGCGTGCAGCCAGGCAGTGCAGGCCAGGCTGCCTGGGGCAGGGCCTCCAGACGGACAGGAGCCGAGGACATTATTCAGAGGGCCAGTGGTCCTCCCCCCTCAGGGAAGTCCCCTCTTCCCAGGCCCCGTGACCCATCAGCAAGGGGTGCCGGGGTGAGATGGCTGGGGTGTTCCTGGCTGCGGGCGACAAGCAGGAGCAGGGGGCGGTGACCCCTCACTCCCTGCCCTCCAGTCCTGTGTCCCGCAGTGACCCGCCATGGACTCAGCAAACACACTCCGAGTTTAGGGCACGCCGGGCTCTGTGTTGGGGACGCACAGGAGGCCCTGCCTTTGACCAGCTCAGGGGTTTCTTGTGCTGTGTCCCTGGGGCCCCGCTCAGGGCCCAGCAGAGGGTCAGCTGGCTTGAATGTTTGTTGAAGGCATGAAAAAATAAAGGCTGTTCACATGTTGCCTGAGGCTGTGAGCTCCTCTGACCCTTGCCCCAAGGTCCTCCAGTGTCTGACCCCCAGGCACCCAGCTGCACATCCCGTAAGTGCCTGGCCGTCCCCTCACTGACGACAAGGGCTGAGGGTGCCACTTCCCCGTGGGTGCCGCGCAGGGACCTCGGAGGGACAGAGTCTTGCTGGTGGTGGAACTGGCGGCCATGGTGGTCCCCTTGGTCCGACCCCCCACACCCTGCAAGTTTAGCAGTACCGTCCCCTCAAGTGCCTCCTTCCCACTCCGAGCCCCCGGGCCCACCCTCTGCTCCTCTCCAGGGCCAGTCCCTGTGAGGTCCCAGGAGCCACATGTGGAGGGGCAGGCTGCATTAGAGACTCAACCTTTCCCCTTCCGACCTGCTGGGGGCGGCACCTCGAGCAGCCCCCTCCCACACTTCTTCCTCCGAGGCCTGGGGCCTCAGGGCCTGCACTCTCCCACTTCTCTCCTGCTGCCCTTGCAGGGGACCCCTGATGGTCCTAGCTCGGGGTCCTTCTGTGACAGGCACCCTCGGGCTGCCTCGGGGGTGGGGTCAGGTGGGAGGGAAGATGAGGGAGAGGTGCCCGAGGCTCAGGGCTGGGGAGCTTCTTGGCTTTCTGGCTCTCGGGGCCTCAGGAGCCCAGATGAGGCAGGACAGCCCCAGCCTGGCCAAAGGCAGTCCTCTGCTTGCCCCTCCCCTTGGCTGGCTCCATCCCTTGGGTGACGGCTCTGCAGGTCATCCTGATGAGGAGGGTATTTGGGGTTGTGTCACATGACCCAGAGGCCGCCTGGCCCCAGCAGGGCAGTGTCCAGAGGAATCCCAGCCTGCGGCCCCAGAACAAAGACAGACCCTGGAGCGCCAGCTCCCCAGCGGCTCCCCAGGACCCTCTGCGGTGCTCACACGAGGACACAGAGGACACAGCCGCTGCCTGAGGGCCTGAGACCATGTCACATGTGCGGCGCAGTGCTTCCCTTCTTCCCGGGCTCGGTCACTGCCCTCTTCCCAGTTGGCAGTGGGGCCTGGCCGTCTGGTCCTGCACGCCCACTCTTCACAGGGCTCCTCCTGCTCAGAGGTGTGAGGTCTAGATTTTCTGGGACCCTGCTCGCGACTGTCCGGAGCACTGCAGCGTCTGGCCTGATGGGAGTGGCGTCTTCCCTTGGACTTGGCCTTCCTGGGGTGGGAGGAGCACCTGCCCCGGCCAGGGTGTGTGCTGGTCCTGAGGCCACAGCCGTGCAGTAGGCTTGTCCAGCCCTGGCCTCAGTCACCGCAGATGGCAAAGTGGGGCAGCTGGAAAGCTCTTAGTTCATTTCTGTCATGGGGCCTTGTTTTCCTGATGACAGAAGTTAGTCCCGTCAGGTTTTTCTCAGCCACATCTGGTTTCTCCCTCCTCCTCCTGCCCAGGGAGACCCCCAAGCACGGGGGTGTGGGTTTCCTGCAGGGGTGTCAGTGGTGAGGGGCGTCCGGTATCCTGTGGTCCCATCCTCATGGCGGTCTTGCCGGACAGTGGTGCTGGCACTGCTGGATGGCCCGTCCCCCTGAGGTCAGCCATGGGGCCCCACATCCGGTGCACAGCCCCTCTGCTACAGGGACACGGCTGGTCACCTGTGGCCGTTGCCCCCATGCTCCCGGCGCCTGGTGCAGTCCAGGGCCTTGGGTGGGGCGGGAGGCCAGGGCACAGAGCCCACTCAGGGATGGGCCCTCCCTGGCCTCTGCCGAGCCCCGCTGCCCGCCCCATGCCGTGCCGCCAGGTCCGCTCCTAACAGCTGCTGCGTCCTCAGGAGGCGCCGCCTCTGAAACCTTTCCTTTCCAGCCGCCGCTGTGTGAATCTCCGAGGCCGGCTGGGGACTCAGAGCTGCAGGTGGCGGTGCTCTCTGCCCAGCCGGGAGCCCGCCCGAGGCAGCGGCGCTTCAGCTGCCTCGTTAGTTTACAGGAGAAGGAGCAGTTGCAGTGGCACAGGGGCTGCGGTCAGTGCTGCAGAGGGTTGCCCGCCCGACAGAGCCGCTGTCCCTGCGGAGTGCAGCGCGCCGGGGGAGCGGTGTGGCGGGGCCTGGGCAGCAGGCATCTCGACTGAGGTCTGAGTAGAAGAGGGGGAGCCCTGCCGAGGGAAGACCAAGGCCGTGCAGAGGCCCTGGGGCAGGAGGGGCTGCCGAAGAGGGTGGGAGGAAGAAGACAGCAGGACTGGGGCCTGGAGAAGAGGCAGGGAGGTGGGAGGTGGCCCCGGGGTGCGGGGACTGGCATCTACCCCCGGAACAGCTGAGGACGCAGCCAGGAGCACAAGGCTTCGTGATTTTCTTTTTGTGAAACAGGACACACCCACTTGACATGAAGGTGATTTTCTTCAAAGCTTGAGAAGTGTATGTTTTGCTTTGGAACCATTTAATGAGCCGCAGAAAAGGAAGTCCACCTCTGGAGAGGAGAGCCGGGCCTGTCCTGCCCCCAGCCGGGTGACGCATCAGCTCGGTTCCTTGCCATCTCCACTGGCTGGGCTGGAAACGCCTCAGCTCTTGCCCAGAGTGGAGATTTACCCCTTTGAGGATGCTCAGGACTCTGGGCCTGGGCCTGGGCCTGGGCGGCATGGCGTCCTCGGGCCAGCAGACGCCTCGGCCAGGGAGCCTATGTGGTTTCTTCACTTTCTGGGTCACACTTTCCCTGCGGGGACCCATTCCATGTCACAACCACAGTGACAGCCATTTCCTCAGCACTTCCTGTGTTCTGGATGCTGATGAGCACTTAACATGGCCTGGTGACCACTTAACCCTTGGGGCTGTGGGCTCAGCAGGGTCAGCTGTCCCCATGGAGGGTGAGCCAGGTCAGTGGTGCCACCAGGATGGAGTGCAGGCAGCCACGTTCGGGGCTTCTGCTGGCGGCCTGTGCACAGCCCTGTCGTCCGACCTGCAGTTCCCTGGGGGCTCAGGTGTCCATGGGTAGAGCGGAGTCAGCTTGGGCTGGGCCTCCCTCTGAAGGCGGGTATTCAGACCCTCACCTGCAGTAGAGACCAGGCACAGGTGGGAAAGGATCAGGCCGGGGCTGCGCAGTTCCTAGAAGCAGGCAGGGCAGGCTATGGCCCTAGGTGACAAGCCCGAGGAAGGGGTGTGAGGAGGAGAGGAGCTCCTGATTGCCCTGCGGGCCAGGCAGAGAGACGTATGTGATGGAGATGAAGATGCTCCCCAACACCCCTGTTGCCCCCGACTTGCCAGTGTCCTCCCCTGCACACCTGCCTTCCAGGTGAAGCCAGAGTGCAGCAGCCCCAAGGAAAGGCAGGGCAGGTGTTCAGGACAGGGAGCCCGTGGGGGGGGGGGGGGGGGGGGGGGGGGGGG
>NC_060277.1:56524661-56596331 GCF_021613505.1 Equus quagga
GGGGGGGGGGGGGGGGGGGGGGGGGGAGGGGGGGGGACGGCCTGGTGAGGCCCCAGAGAAAGTGGCCTGCTGGTACTGGGCCCAGAGGCCACAGCCACAGCTCAAGTGAAGATAAGCCAGGTCCCTGGGAGGTGGTGCCCCATCCCCTCCAAAGTGGAGCCGTTGAGCAGATGAGGTAGGTCCCCAAGACCCCTCCTCTCCCTCTGACACGAGGCTCCAGGAGTCCCTGCATGCCTCTGGGGTGGTGTGGAGGATGGATGAGCACGCTGGCTGGGCACTCAATAGGGGACCACCAAGGAGGGGCAGAGTGACCCCAGGGCTGCAGGGCTGAGCAGTCTGCCTGGGCCGAGAGCAGGCCTTGCTATGCCTGCACAGGGGCTGGCCGTGGCGGCAGGTGGGGCAGAGGCCCCCGCCCAACACTGGGTGACATGGCCAGTGCCCATGCAGAAGCCGGGTCCTGGCTTAGATGTCCCTTTGCTGGGGACAAAAACGAGGGAGACCCTCTGAAGAGAGAGAGGATATGAGCCCCTTCAGGGAGTGAGTCTTGAGCTAAGAGCTTCTCAAAAGAGCCTGAGTTAGAGACCAGAGAAGACCATTTAAATGGAAAGAAACTGAGATAGTTGTAATTGGCAATTGAAAAAAAAGAAAGAATGATCAGTTATATAGTTAATAGTGAACACTTATTTGCACATTTGAGTTTTAGCGCATATATATACACACACACACACATTTCGTTGTCCCCAGGAAGCCAGGGCTCAGAGAGGTTCATTGACAACCCTGAGGCCACCCAGCCAGCAGGGCTGGGGTCTAGACTCAGCTCCCAGAGCCTGCAGGGAAGAGCCAGAAGGCTGCGTGGCAGTGGGAGGGGCTGGGAACAGCCTGGAGAGGGGGCTGCCTGGCCGCCTGCCGGCTGTGTGAGCTCAGCAAAGCCACTTCTCTCTCAGCCCGTTTCCAGAGTTGGGTTTCCATGAGAAAGGGTTGCAGGAAATAGGGACATTTATTCCAGAACGTTGCTGCTCGGGGAGGAAACTGACTTGCTCTGTGGGACAAGGTGGTGGCTCAGTGGCCGGAGCCCCACTGCCGGAACCAGGGGTGCTTGTCCTGGTTTGGCCACCGGGTGGCAGCACAGCCCACTTGAAATGGACTGGGGCGTGTGTGTGAGTGTGCGTGTGTGAGCGAGCGGGCTGGGGGATGCTAGTGATTCGTGAGTGCACAGGCAACTGCAGGGAAAGAAGGTGGAAGGGCCACATTCCCGAAGCCCCCGCCGGCCCTCCTGGACCAGCTCTTGCCCCTTGCTCGCGGGCTGCAGTGGGCAGAGCAGGCCCTGCGTGTCCGCGAGGCTGAGGACCCTGTCCCGTCTGCCTGGCCTGCAGGAAACCTTGTCTCCAGCCACAAATCTCAAACACCTGCTGCCTTCAGCACCTTCAGGGGCCTGAGGGGGAAATACGCTGCCTCCGGGCCAGGCGTTGGTGTAGGTAGGTCCCAGGCCGGCCTTGGCCTGCGCCGAGCCGTCCCTGGCTCCCCGTCGCACTGAGGGCAAAGTGGGGACTCCTTACTTAGGGAGGGCCCTTGGGGACCCCGCATTCGCCCTGGGCTCCTTGCAGCTCCTCCGCTGCGTCCCCCCTGGGCGGCACGTCGGGCTGCCGTCTCCCCAGGCCCGCGCAGCCCGCGGGACCGCCGGCCGCTCTGCGTCAGCGGCTGCGCCTGCAGGACTTTTCCAGAGCTGCCCAGGCCTGGGGGCCGGGCCTGGGGGAGGGAGAGGCTGGCCGAGCCGCAAGGCAGCAGCCCTCCAAAGACGGGCCGCGCCGGGACGAAATGACGCTTACAGATAGAAATACGTAGTAGTGAGAACCAAGTCACCTGTCCGGCAAATACCTTGGCCCTGTTGGCAATTTGGAAGAAATTTTTAAAAATCCTTAACTAGATTTGGCAAAGCTAGGCTGGGTCCACAGGCTGGCCAGGAAGGAGAGTCGAAATGCCGGTCGAGAAGGTGGCTGAGGAGCCGAGCCCGGAAGCCGCAGTGTCCTTGCCTGGGTCTCCCTCCCGCCCTCCTGTGAAGGGACAGGTCAGGCGACGCCGGCCACGGGGAGGGGCTGCAGCTCCCAGGGACGGCCACACGGTGGCGCCACAGGCCCGGGCCGGGCCGGGGCGGACAGGCAGCCTCCTGGACCAGACCTGCTCCCTGTTCTGGCCCCATGCTGGTGTTCCCAACCCGTCAGCATCTCTTCTGACCCCCGTACATTGTGGAAACTGCTGTGGGCAGGGCCTGGCCTGTGAGCAGAGGGGACCTCAGCCACGATGGCCGAGCAGGATCACATCAGCCCTAATCCTCCCCTGGGAGAGCAGAGTGCTGTGGGGGCAGTTCGGTCTCCAGGGACAGCCCTGTGCTCTCACGCCGCCGTGCCCCAGCCCCCTTTCCTCTGCACGTGGTTCGCCCTGCTGCCTGCCCCAGACAGCCCCCGCAGACCGCCCTGCCTGGCGCGCCTCCCTCCGACCTCCCGGCCTCGCCGCCTGCACCGCGAGCTTCCAGCCTGGCTCGGGGGCCGTTCCTGTGCAGTGGATGGAGCGTCGGGGGCCCCGGGAGGGCCCGCGGTTACTGAGCATGCGCCAGACACTTTCATCTTCCCACGTGACCACGAGGTAAGGGAGAGTAGCCTCGTTTAATTTTGTGAAATTGCAGCTGAGCAGGTGGAGTCCGGGTTCAGTTCGTCGCCAAAGGCCGTGCCCTTCCCGCCATCCAACTCTGCCCCGCAGAGCGGAGCTCAATCCCCTCGAGGCATCAGGAGCGAAGCCCAGAGAGCGCAGCAGCGGAGGCGGGTCACGTGGGGGCTGACTCACACGACGCCTCCCCCACAGTCCCAAAGCCCAACCACAGCGGGAAACAAGAACCGTGCTGTTGGTGAACCAGAAACTGTGCCAAATGCCTTAAAGGTGGAAGGCAGCTGGGTGAGACCGAAGGAGAGAGCTGTGTGAGGGGGTGGCTCCTGCAAAATGGGAGGGGCCAGAGGCCCTGGAGGGGTGGGTATGGGGACTCAAGAGGACCTTGGGCCCCTGGCAGGATGATTGTTTAGGGTACCTCAGTAGGAGCTGCCAGGTGAGTTGAACACTCTCTCTACCCTCCTCCCCCACACGCACACCGCCCCTAGGCCAAGCAGGGGACACAGCTATGTGTGTTTTGGGGGAGTGGGGAGAGTGAGTGTGGATGCGAGGGTTGAAGAGACAGTGTCCCGGAAAACTGGTGATACCCGGGGAGAGTGGAGAGACCCAAGCACAGAACATTAGGATTGTCTCGTGGTGCCTTCCCCTCCCCACAGCGAGTGGAGCGGGCTGTGGGGAACAGATTTGACATCTGCAGCTAAAGTGAACCTCAGGTGCAAAGATGAGCCCCATGAAGGATAGGCGTGAGACTCCTCAACGAGAGAATTGACACCCAAGGAAAGGAAGTTAATGTAACCAGAACGAGATTTCAGAACAGGGGTCATCTATATCCTTAGATGTCATAGAATATTGAATCCTCAAAAAGCAGCTGGGGAATTCGGAAAATTCAAATCTGGTCGCTGAAAAAAGGGATGAATAGCAGAATGAACATAGCCGAGGAGTAAATAAGTGAAGGGAATATTGATCCAAGGACTTCTAGAATGCAGCACAGAAGGACAAAGAGGTGGAAAGCACAAAATAAAAGGAGATACGGAGGATAGGGTCAAGCTTCATTTCCTAGTGCAAAAGGAGACAAGAATACAGAAAAGAGATTTCCCAGACCTGGGTCTGAAAATGTCCCAGAAATATGATTAGAAGAGGCTGCCAGTAGTAGTCAAAACATCATGGTACTGGCACAGAAACAGACACACAGATCAATGGAACAGAACCAAGAGCCCAGAAATAAACCCACATCTATGGACAGCTAATTTTCGACAAGTGAGCCAAGAACATACAATAGAGAAAGGAAAGTCTCTTCAATAAATGGTGTTGGGAAAACTGGACAGCCACATGCAAAAGAAGGAAAGTAGACAGGCCAGCCCGGTGGCATAGTGGTTAAATTCGCACTCTCCACTTCAGCAGGCCAGGGTTCATGGGTTTGGATCCCAGGCACAGACCTACACTCCCCTCATCAAGCCATGCTATGGAGGCGTCCCACATACAAAATAGAGGAACATTGACACAGATGTTAGCTCAGGGCCAATCTTCCTCACCAAAAAAAAAAAAAAAAGGAAGAAGAAGAAAAGAAGGAAAGTAGACCATTATCTTATACAATACACAAAAATTAACTCAAAATGGATAAAAGACTTGAATGTAAGACCTGAAACCATAAAATTTCTAGACGAAAACATAGGCAGTACACACTTCAACATCAGTCTTAGCAGTATCTTTTTGAATGCCATGTGTCCCCAGGCAAGCAAAAGAAAAGAAAAAATATACAGATGGACTACATCGAACTAAAAAGCTTCTGCAAAGCAAAGGAAACTATCGACAAGACAAAAAGACAACTTACCAGGGAGAAGATATTTGCAAATCTTATATCTGATGAGGGGTTAATATCCAAAATATGTAAGAACTCATACAACTCAACAACAAAAAGAAAAACAACCCAATTAAAAAATGGGCAAGGAATCTGAATAGGCATTTTTCCCAAGAAAATATACAGATGGTCAATAGGCACATGAAAAGATGTTCAGCATCACTAATGATTAGGGAAATGCCAATCAAAACTACAATGAGATATCACCTCACACCTGTCAAAATGGCTGTCATTAAAAAGATAAGAAATAAGTGTTGGAGAGGATGTGGGGAAAAGGGAACCCTCATACGCTGCTGGTGGGAATGTAAACTGGTGCAGCCACTATGGAAAACAGTATGGAGATTCCTCAAAAAATTAAGAATAGAAATATCATATGACCCAGCTATCCTACTACTGGATATTTATCCAAAGAGTATGAAAACACTAAGTCAAAAAGATATTTGCACCCTATGTTCATTGCAGCATTATTCACAATAGTCAATACTTGGAAGCAACCTAAGTGCATGTCAGTGGGTGAATGGATATAGAAGAGGTGGTATGGAGCCAGCCCTGATTGCCTAGTGGTTACAGTTCGGCATGCTCTGCTCCAGTGGCCTGGGTTTGGTTCCTGGGCACACAAACACACCACCTGTCTGTCAGTAGCCCTGCAGTGGCGGTGGCTCACATAGAAGAACTGGAAGGACTTACAACTGGAACATACAACTATGTGCTGGGGCTTTGTGGAGAAAAAAAAAAAGATGTGGTATGTATATACAGTGGAATACTACTCATCCATAATAAGATGAAACCTTGTCATTTGCGATAGCGTGGATGGACCTTGAGAGTATTTTGCTGAGTGAAATAAGTCAGGTGGAGAATGTCAAATACTGTATGACGTTGCTCATAAGTGGAAGATAAAAACAACGAATAAATGCATAGATACAGAGACTAGATTGGTGGTTACCAGCGGGGAAGGGAGGAGGGAGGGGGGCAGAAAGGGTCATGTGCACAGTGATGGATGGCAATTAGTCTTTGGGTGGTGACCATGATGTGGTCTACACAGCTATCGAAGTATAATGATGTGCACCTGAAACTTATGTCATAGTATAAATCAATGTTACCTCAATAAAAATAAGTAAAGGAACAAGATAACCTTAGAAAAAAGAAGAGGCCGCCAGTGACAGGATGAATGAAAGAGATCCACTAGTGGACAGAGTGTTGAAATTTTAGAACACTGGAGATAAAAAATTATAAATATTTCCAGAAAAAAAACAGAGCACTGGAAGCAAGAAGAAAATGAAGCGATTATCTTCAAATTCTTAGGGAAAATAATTTCAAGTCCAGAATTCTGTACCCAGTCAAATGTAAGAATAAAAGCACATCTTGAAGACATGTGATGTCTCAAAATGTTTAGCATTGAAAATAGTTCCTTTTTGTAAATATTACTAACTGATATGCTCTAGTAAGAAGAAAAATCAATCCAAGGAATGGGATACAAGAGACGAAGGTGAGGCAAGAACCAATAAAACTTATTAAATCTAAGTAAGTGTTGATTGCTTAAAGAATTAATAACGATCTGGAACTAAAATCATAGTATTATCAACAAAAGAGTTAAGGAGTTTGTGGAACAGAGGAGGGTAGAAGTGTGTGAAAGGTCTTGACTTGGAGGGTGGACATAGATTATGGATAGTTCTAACTTTGCTAGAATAAGATCGAGTGTGTGTGTGAAGATGTTATGGGAAATCTCCGTAAAAATAGAAGTGAAGTGTATAATATTAACTACTGTAAACTATTAGAAGGAAAAACTAAAATGAAGAAAATCCAACAAGTTCAACTTCTCTTCCTAGGAAAGAGAAGAAAATCAAAGCATAGGAGATAGAAGAGAAAAGTAATATATCAGGAAGAAGTTCAAACATTTCAATAATTGTAGTAAATGTGAATGGGTTAAATTCATCTATTCAGGAGAAAATTTCCAAAGACAAGAAATAAACTTGTGTCTTTAAGAGACATGTATAAATGGTCCCAGGAGGGTTCTAAATAGGAGAGTAGGAAAAAGGACGTGAAGTAAATCCTAATGAAAGGACAGTGCTGAGTGTATGTCAGTATCAGATAAAACAGAATTCAAAGAAAAAACAAGAACAAAAGACAAAGTTCCTGTGGTTATGTTGCTAAAAGAGACAAGCTACCAGCAAAGTGAAAGTTATGCAATTTTCTGACCCTAACAACATACTTTCAAAATGTTTGAAACAAAAACTGAAATGGGCCGGCCCTGTGGCCAAGTGGTTAAGTTTGTGCGCTCTGCTTCGGCAACCCAGGGTTTCCCCAGTCTGAATCCTGGGTGCGGACATGGCACCGCTCCTCAGGCCACGTTGAGGCAGCATCCCACATGCCACAACTAGAAGGACCCACAACTAAAATATACGACTATGTACTTGGGGGATTTGGGGAGAAAAAGCAGAAAAAAAAAAAGAAAATTGGCAACAGTTGTTAGCTCAGGTGCCAATCTTTAAAAAAATTAAAAAAATAAATAAATAAACCCAGAAAACTATAAAGAGAAATGGACAATTTCACAGTTACAGTGGGAGACTTTATTTTGTTATGGTTTTGGTGAGGAAGATCTGAGCTAACATCTGCTGCTAATCTTCCTCTATTTTGTATGTGGGATGCTGCCCCAGCGTGGCTTGATGAGCAGTGCGTATGTCTGTGCCCAGGAACCGAACCTGTGAATCCCGGGCTGCTGAAGTGGAGCCTGCAAACTTAACCCACTACTCCACCTGGCTGGCCCCTATAGTGGGAGACTTTAATGTATTTTCCTTAGAAATTGACAGATCAAAGAGGCAAAAATAAGGATCATATATATATGTATATGTATATAAACTTATGTATATATATAGTTCAAAAAAGAAATTACGTTATTTTCAAATATACATGGACTGGTCATCAAATGGAAATGTTGAAAAAGAAGAGATAAAACTTGTTATTTTGTAGACAATATGATCATCTCCTTCAGAAAGGGAGAAAGAAGTAATGGCAGAATTCAGCAAAGTTCTCGGATTACAAGATCAAGCGTAAAAGCCAGTGCTTCCCTGACAGTGGGAACGGGAAGAGAAGAACAGCTGTGAGAGGTGACGTCGGGAAGGCAGGACAACAAGGCTGGGAGGAGAGGACAAGATGACAAAGGGAGGCCTCTTTCCCCTGAGGAGGTGAGGGCTGGGAAGAGAGAGTCTCAAAGTGTAAGGGAGGCACAGAGCAGGCGAATCTGGGCTTGCCAACATTTCTTGAGCGCCAGGCATGCCCCAAATGGTTTGTAGGAATTGTCTCATTTAATCCTTGAAGTGGGTGCTATCAGCTGTCCGTCTCGCAGATAGGAAACCTGAGATGTGCGCAGGTGTGCGCATCACAGCGAGTGAGGTTTGGACCTGGCCCGTCTGGCGCCCAGACTGCTCTCAGTCTCTGAGCCGTGCAGAGCATGGAAGTCACCCTGCTCTGGGCGCCCTTCTAGCGAGAGCGTCTCTCGGTGTTATCCAATTCTCAGAGAAGTCTCTGATCCGTAAAGTGTTAAGAATCCCTGACTCACGTGTTGGGATCCTTTTCAGAGCTGGAACGAGGGACTCAGAGAGCCTGGCATGGGGGAGGCTACTGGCTTCCGCAGCCCAGGGGCCCTGGGGTGGACTGCGCTGGGCGTTCTGATGCTCCCTCGAGTCAGGACGGGATGTCTGGTTCCGCTCAGGCTCTCGGAGCAAGAAGAGACAGACTCTCCTGAAACCATCTCTAGTCCAACCCTGTCATTTTACAAATAAGGACTCTGAAGCCCAGAGAGGTTGCCCAAGTCACCGGCTGTATGGTCCTACAGCTGGTTGGTGACGGATGGCCAGAGCCAGGGAGTGGCCTACACTATCTGAAGATGGTCCAGCCTCTCTGCCCACAGGGTGACTCCCTGGGCTGAAGGCAGACTGTCCCCAGTCCCCCGCAGGAGCCTGCGAGGCGACAAAGGGACTGGAAGAACACTTTAGCCTGTGGCCAGATGGTGTGGCTTTGGTTGATTTTTTAAAAAAATTTGTGGTAAAATACACATAACATAAATTTTACCATTTTAACCATTTAAAAATGTATAATCCAGTAGCACTAAGTACAACGTTGTGTGACCAGCACTGCTATCTGGTTCCAGGACTTTGTCATCACCCCAAAACCAATAGCCGTCACTCTCCCTTCCCCCGCCCCCAGCCGCTGGAAACCACCCATCTGCTTCCCATCTCTGGATTTGCCTGTTCTGGACATTTCATACGAACACAATCAGACAGTGGCTTTCTGTGTCTGTCTCCCTTCACTTAGCATAACATTTTCAAGATTCATCCATGCTGTAGCATGTGTCACAACGCCATTCCTTTTCATGGCCAAATAACACTCTATGGTGTGGATATGCCCCATTTTAATGGTGACCCAGTCATCTGTTGAGGATTCCTGGGCTGCTTCCACCTTCCGGCTGTTGTGAACAGGGCTGCCATGAACCTCCGTGGACGCGTTCTTGTGGGAACACCTGCTTTCACTTCTCTTGGGTTTACACCGAGGCGTGGAACTCGGGGTCACATGGTAGATCTACGTGGAAGTCGTTGAGGAGCCGCCAGCCTGGTTCCCACGGCAGAGCGGATGTGCACGGCCCTTGCTCTCTGCATTCGGCACGTCCCTGTGCGCACCCCGACCCCACCTTGCTGCACCTGCATCTTTGCTGCAGCCCCACCTGCTCTGCTTAGTCCCAGACCCACAACCCGCACCTGCGTGACCCCTTGGGCCTCCCATCACATTGTCCCTTGCTCAAATATGCTCCACCTGCACCTGCCTCTTCTCGCTGACACACCTCTGCTCAGTGTCCCTGCAGCGTGGGTCCCAGCGGGTGACGAGCACCAGCCTCAGGCTGGCACCTGGGCCACAGGTTGTGAGGGTGGGGGTGGTACACCCACTGTCTGCTGCTGGTCTCTTATTATCTCATTTATTCCTCACAGCAAGCCCATGAGGCAGGTGCTAATATCGTCCCCATTTTGTAGATGTGGAAATGGAGGCTCAGAAAGGTTCAGTGACTTGCCCAAGACCACACAGCTAGTAAGTGGTGGAGTGAGGGTTTGAAATAGACAGTCTGTCTCCTCAGGGGTTAAGACAGATGCTTGGGCTCCTGGGGTCAGTAGAAAAACCGCTGGCTTTGAGGAAAGAAGGTCAGGGCTTAGGACTCAGGCTCCAGAGCAGACAGCTGGAGGAGAGACAGGGGCTCTTGGGAGCAGCGCCTCTTTCGGGGGCGAGGTCAGAGTGAGGTCCTGAGCCGGAGGGCAGTCGTCAGACCCTGCATCCCCACGCTGTGACCCCAGGGCCTGCTGAGCCTGGCGAGCAGACAGACTGAAGCTGACGGCGAAGGACTCTGGAGGTGACGGACGGCTGAGAGGCGTCGATTTTGCTCTGACGTAATTCATCGACTGGAACGCATATGTGTTTCCTGGTGAGATGGCGTCTATCACCACGGGACTGGTGGGGGCAGAGGGGTGCACCCAGGCACCGAGTACAATCCCCACCTGCATCGAGCCCCCAGGCAGTGAACAGAGGTGGATGAGGGTGTCCAAGAGCCCGTGAGCCCACGTGCCACAAACACCTGGCCAGCGGCCATTCCACAAGCCCTTCCCCAGATGATGACCCAGCCTCAGGGCTGATAGGATGGCTCCCGTCCCCTCAGGACAGAGACTGGTCAACTGGGAGGGCTCTGCCCCAGTCAGAACCCCACGGGCCATGCACCCTCCTTCTGCAGCGACACCCCTGCAGGGAGCCTGGGTGCTGGGCTGCAGCCACATCCACAGCTGGGCCAGGCCTCTCGGTGCCCCCTCGAAGCCCGGCTCACCTCAGGTTCCAGCTGATCTCAGGGCAGAAGGCAGAGACGGGCTCATCGGTGGGCTGGACCCATTCTAGTTGCAAGGCTGTGCTGAAGGGCAGGCTGTGTCCCTGCCTTCTTGAGCACAGGCCATGCAAGCACAGAAGGTGGCCGGAGGCCATGAGGACCCCCGTTCTCTCCCTTGTGCGGTTCTGAGTTGGCCAGGCCACCTCTCGAGACCCTGGGCACCCTAGGCCAGCAGGGCCCTCCCACCTGAGCATTCCAGCTGGCTGGGGGCCCACAGCTCTCCTTGTGGATACACTGGTTTCCTGGTTCCAGCTCCCTGAACCCCTTCCCCACTGGGGCCTCCAGAAAACAATTTCTGGGCCCACGAAGCTGAAGGTCAGGTACCTGGTGGTGGAGACCTCACCGAGTAGCCACCGCCCTGTGAATCCCGGGATAGAGGGAAAGAGGCGGGGAGGAGAAGGGAGGGAGGGGCCTTTAAACTGGAACAAGAAGGAGGAGCAGGAATTAGCTAGGAGAGGAGGCGGCAGGGGTGATAGGAAAGGGGTAGTGTGTGAGGACCCCAGGGTAGGAGGCAGATGTCCTCGGAGGGCTGAAATAAGGCCCATGTGGCTGTGAGTGCAACGGACGAGTGTAGACAGGGACGAGGAGCAGGTGAGGAGGAGGCAGAGGTGGGCAGAGCCTCCACCCCGTCCAGCGGCCTCAACTTGTGCTGGCATCTGCGGCCACCAGCCCGCTGTTACAGTGACCCACGAGCACCCCGTTGCCCGGGGTGACTGTAGTGTCTGCAAGGTCATAGCCTGCCTTTCTCAGCATCATCTGCACTTGGCACAGGGACTGGTCGGCGCCCGGTGAGAATCTGTAGGATGGATAAAGTAGATGTGCGAGTCAATCCACCGATCTCACAGAGAGACAGAAGCCAGCGTTAGGTGAGGCCTGGGGACCTGTGTCCCTGCTGCACCCCTGAACTCTCGGCAGGGTGGGCAGCCTCCTGGCTGGGGCTTCCAGAAGGCAAAGGGGGGTATTTAAAGGAGCCAGACAGAGAGAAAGAGAAAGACGGTCTCTACAACTCTCCTGGGAGGTGAAGCACCTTCTTGAAAACTAGGAGGGCTTCCTGGAAGAGTCAAACCCAAGGTAACTGGCTCACCCTGCACCACTGCGGGGCTTCTGACCCATTCCTCCTGGAACCCAGAGACCCAGCCTGTTCACCCTCCAGCAGGGGCTCCCTTCCCCTGCTTCCCGGGCGTTGGAGGAGCCACAGGAAGTGGGAGTGACGCGGCCATCCCTGCTCAGGGCCACTGGTTAATTCCTCAGGCTTTGCTGTGAGCTATGTGCCCTTCGGCTGAACATTCAGGCTGCTGCTGGCTTAGCCCTGCCTGCGTCTGTGAGGCGCTATTTTTATAGCCCTGAGGATGGCTGACGAAAGTGTTTAAAAGGACACAAAATTTAAAAATTTAAAAGCTGAGTGCCAGCTGTTTTGTTTGGAAAGCAAGATGGCATCTGTGTTCTGCCCGAGGAATGCAACCTGTCCACTGCCCAAGGCGCAGGGGCTTAAGAAACCCTATGTGCCACTCACCCCCTGTGTGACCTTAGCCAAGCCCATTCCACTCCTGTGCCTCAGTTTCCAGCATGTGAAAAAGAGAAGCTTGGATGAGTTGATTCTCCCTCGACTTTGGGGGCTTGAAGAACTTCTCCCTGCAGGGGACAGGCATGAGAAGGGGGCAGCCTCTCTCCTTGGTTTCACTATCCCTTCCTTCGCCATCCCTTTGATTAATTCCCCTAAAAAGGCTCCACTTTTTCACCCAGAGGAAAGGCCCTGCAGGCCCCTGGCAGTGCGCTGGGAGGTCGTGGGGACGGGAGTCAGCAGCCTTGAGCCCTCGTCTTGACTCTGCAACCCACTTGCAGTGTGACGTTGGGCAACACGTGTAACCTTTTGGGTTTCAGTTTCCACACCTGTTAAAAGGGAGGTAATGATGCCCGCCCTGCTTGCCTCATGCAGCCGTGATGGGCATCCAAGGTCATGATGCATGTACGTGGGGGACAATACTTGGAGTCCCTTCGGTGCCACCAGTTTTCACGTACTCCAGTCCAGAGGCTAACTCAGCACTTAGTGGTGCCGGAACACACGTGACCGTTGGCACATGGGCTGGGATAGCTACCCGGGCAGGATGATTTCTGAGCGAGTCCTAGCGAGGAACAGCAGTGACTCTCTGTCCTCCATCGTGGGGTTGGAGTCACGAGGATGTGTTGAGGGTTCACCCCATGAGCTCCTCCTTTGCGTGGTCCTCTGGTGCGGTGGCCGCACTAATCTCTCTGTCCCACACATTCTCTGCACCGTGACCTGACCTCTCCCCTCGAATCTGGGTGGATGTGTAACTCACTTAGGAGCAAGAGACTGGGCGACGCAACCCAAGGCCGGGAAAGAAAAGGCATGTGGTTTCCGTTTCATTTGCTGAAACTTCGTGTAAGCGGGTGCAGCTGTCGGAGGACGCCACCCTGTGAGGAAGCCCAGCTAGGCCACAAGGATGATCTCTGAGGTCTCATCAGAAGAAAGAGATGCCCGGTGTGCCCCGGTGGCTCAGTACTGCAACTGCATACAGGCTGCCCCGCTGAGCCCTCATAGAGCTCCTGACCCGCGGACGCTGGGAGAGCCAGCGCAGTGTTGCTGTCTTAGCCACTAGGTCTTGGCGCACTTTCTTACGCAGCTAGAGTAGCTGGTTCAGAGATGGGGAGCATGGGGTGGAGGGCAGGTTTTCGTTCAGAAATCTTGGGAAGGACCGTGGTTGGCGTGGCAGCTTAGGCGTGAGGTAGCTGTGGACACTTTGCTAAGCCGGGCTCTCGGGGCCTCAGGCGCCTCTTCTGTCAACTGCATGATGGGAGGCCGGTGGAGGGGGTCGACTTGGCCAGTGCTCACCAGCAGTTCCAGTCCTCCGTCCCGGGCACACAGGAGGCCTGTACTCCACACGCCCGCTTCCCAGCGCTAGGTGTGGCCCTGTGACTCGTGGGCCAGGGAAATGAGAGCAGAAGTGGTAGGTACCGCTTCCGGGAGCAAGAGCTACCGCGTGAACTCCATGTCTCTGCCTGGCAAACTCTAAGGCCTCATAAAAAAAAAAATTTTTTTTTGAGGAAGATTAGCCCTGAGCTAACATCTGCTGTCAATCCTCCTCTTTTAGCTGAGGAAGATTGGCCCTGAGCTGACATCCGTGCCCATCTTCCTCTGCTTTATATGTGGGATGCCTACCACAGCATGGCTTGACCAAGCCGTGCCCTGTCTGGACCTGGGAACCCTGGGCTGCCGAAGCAGAGTATGCGAACTTAACTGCTGAGCCACCGGGATGGCCCCCCTAAAGCCTCATTTTAAGGTGGTGGTGTCGTGAGACAGCAGGACATCTCTTAACCTTAGTCTCCTGAAGATCTGCGAGGACAAAGACCCCTCCCATGAAGCCAAACCTTTGTGGTTTTAAGCCATTGAGATTTGGGGGCTGTTTGTTGCAGCAGCATAAAGATGACTGATTCAACGATAAAAGCAAATAGCAAGAGTGAAATATTCTCCTTTTTTTTTTTTTTGAGAGCCTGGGTCACCGCGAGCATTCAGTTAAGTGCTGGCTCTTATTGCAATACCAATTCCTATGTCTTAGGTGGGTTTTTCTCAAAAGCAGACCCTGAGACAAAGATTTGAATGCAAGAATTTTCTTGGGAAAGTGATTCTGAGAAGCACAGATAGAGGAGTGGGAAAGGCAGATGGGGAAGGAGAAGCGGCCCAATCGTGGGGTGCAGGGATGAGCCGGTTACTGCTCTGGGCAGCTGGGTTCAGTCCTGCTGGGCACCTCTGGGAGACTGTGTTCATCATGCTTCCGATTGTCCCACCCGGAGGGCCGGGAAGCGGGGGTTTGCCCATCAGTTCCCATCACGGCGGCTCCTGGGGGCGTCAGCTGCCTCGCCTTCTGGCTTGCCCTGTGCACACGTTCTCGGGCCAGAGGAAGTCCTCAGGCAGAGGCCCCGGGCCTGTAACGAGGAGCTGTTGGTGAGCACCTGAGAGGGATGTGGGGGACACTGTCCTTCACAGATGAGGAAGTGGGCTCTCAGGAGTTGCTGCGTGGCAGAGCTGGGCTCGGCCCCCGCCCATCTGACTTCCTGGCCAGATTCTGAATTGTGATGCTCTTGGTGGGAAAAGTGCAAAACACCAGAGCAGGACCTCCTATCCTGGGTCTGAGCTCTTGGTGGGAAGGGACTGTGTCTTATCTGCTGTGACCAGCGGCTCTGCATCTGTGGAAATGCCCTGCAGGGAGCAGCTGAGGCCCAGGTGTGCTCTGGCTGGGCAGCTTCCATGGCTGCTGGACCCTGGTCCTGGGCTTTGACGTGGGGAGCCGGCCGAGGCCTAGCTCCTCGCCCAGTGCCTGCACTGAAGGTGCAGAGGGGCCGCCAGGGGGGATCCCAGTCACCCGGTCTGCCCTGCGCTTCCTGCTGCCTCCCTGGGCCGGGAAGCAGGGGGACTTCAGAGCGGCGGCAGCACTGGGTGGGGTGGGTGAAGAGCAGGTTCTCACATTCGGCACCATGTGGCCCCGTTTTGGCTCTTAGGAAACTGAAGAAGAAACTTGCCCTGTGCATTGTGGGCCACACATGACTGATGCTGGACTTTGGGGGAGTGTGGGCCAGAAAGAGCCCTGGATCAGGTGTGAGGCAACTTCTAATTCTGGCTCTGCCTTCTTCAGCTGTGTGTCCCAATGTCTGTGTGTGGAATTGGATGCAGCAGAACCACCCGGATCCCAATCAGAACAGGGATTATTGAGAAGGAAGAGGAGGGGATGGAAGCTGAGATGAACTCTGAGTGCTGAATTTTAAGAGAGATCACAACAAATGGAAAAGAGTGATAGTGGTGTTAGAAATGCTTTTGGCTGCAAGTAACAGAAAATGCAGCCAACAGTGAATGAACAAGCAGAAGCTTGGGGCTCCACAGTGGCTGGTGGTGATCAACCTGCCCAGTGATGTCCCCAAGGCTCCATCTGTGCTCCAGCTTGCCCGCTCTCAGTATGCTCACTTTTCTTCTTTTAACTGCACAATGGCCACCATAGCTCCAGGAATCATATCTGTATTCAAGGTGGGGAGACGTGGGGACAGAGTGAACCTGAGGCTCCTTTCCTGCATCATCTCTCTTACTGGGAGGAAGGAGCCTTTCCAGAAGCTCCTGAAGAGACAGGTCTTGGCCCAGCACTGGGTCATATGGCCACTCGTGCTTGCAGGTAGTTTGACCAACTGTCTTGGTTTGCCTGGGACTGTGGGAGATCCCGGGATGCGGACTTTTGGTGCAAAGACCAGGAAAATCCTGGGCAGACCAGGTAAGCGGGTCACCCTAACTGGAAGGAAGGCTGGTAGAGTGAATTTGGGACTTCCCAGGCTCTCCTGTAGGAGGTTGCAAAGGGGGATGTGCTGGTGGTGGGTTTTGGGGTGGCCATCAGCATTGTCCACCACAACCAACCAGGGTGGTGAAGGGGTTCAAAATTAAGACATATCAGGCATGGGCTGGAGGGCTTCCAGAAACTGATCCCAAGGTCCTACAAAGCTGAGTTCAGAGAGAGGGCATCAGGTTGACACAGGATGCTCAAGTGGACTGAAAGGGCGGAAGCGGGTCCAGAAATGCACACACACAGGTTCCCGAATGTACGGTAAAGTGCCGTGGGAAAAGGGTGGTCTCGGCAAAAAGTGGTGCTAAGCCAACTGGATATCCACGTGGAAGAGAGACACACCTTGACCCTGGCCTCACACCACACTCAAGAAACAGCTTCCAGATGGAGCGTGGATCTATACAGAAAGGTAAACAGTAAAGCTTTAAAAAGAAACCACGGGAAACGAATGTCCACACAGAAACGCGTACACGCATGTTCGTAGCGGCATTATTCACAGCAGCCAAAAGGTGGAAACCACCGTGTCCCTCCCAAGCTTGCTCCTCCCCCATCTCAGTAAACGGCAACGCAGTCCTTCCGCTTGTCCTCGCCCCGAATCCAGCAACCATCCGGTCTCCTCCCCGTCCCTCGATTCCAGTCCCCAACTACGACGAGTCTACTTGCTCACAGCTCCCGACTCTGTCCCGCTTGCCGCTCCCGTGGCGGGCCGTGAGCCCAGGCCTCCAGCCTCTGCTCCTGCGCGTCCGCCCTTCCCCGGCAGTGATCCTCCTGAAGACACCAGCTCAGGTTCCCCTCACGGAAACTCTCCAGGGCCTGTCCACCGCCACCGTGAGCTTCTCCGGGGAAGCCTTGCCCACGTGGCCGCCCCTGGCCTCTGCTGCCCGGTGCCAGGCCCGCCCCTCTTGCTCTCTAAGCAGCAGTCGGTCCTCTTGCTCCCGGCTTGGGCCCTTGCCTTCTTCCACTTGCAGCTCTATTCCGCTCCTCCCTTCCTGCAGTCCTGCACTGCCTCTAGCTCTCAGCTTCTAGGGAAGTCGTTTCTGACCTTCCCTCTCGGGGGAGTCAGCTCTCACCTGGGCCTTTGCAGCCCCCAGTGCTTCTGGGGGCTTTAGCATGGTGGTTACCTGCTCAGTCTTTGCCACTTAGGAGCTGTGTGACCTCGAGCAAGTTACCAAATGTCTCTGGGCCTCAGTTTCTTTGTTTCTTCATCTGTAAGTTAAGGTCAATAATGTTTGCCCTCAAGATCCGGCCTCCGCCCTTCTCTGCTCTGCTCTGCCCTGGCCCTGGACGCTGACCCTTCGGGCTGCATTTCAACAGGAGGTGCCATCAGAGAGCAGAGGGAGGGAGCGGTCACAGAGTCTCTTCCTGGCCCCCTCCTTGTCTGGGGCCAAGTGTCTCACTGAGGGGCAGCCGTGAGGGTGGTAACAGCTCCCCCCGTGGCTCCCTTGGGCACCTCTTGATTTCCCCTTAACTCTGTCTGAGGCACGGTCAATAGTCACTTTGTTAGTACGTCTCCTTGGAACCAGGGGTGAATTCTGTTTCTACACCAGGGCTGTGGAGAGGATTGGAGGAGAGCGCTCCTGATGACGCACTGCCTTAGCGCCCCGCCGGCTCGCTTCACTTCCGCTCTGAGGACTTTTCCTCAAGCACTGCGCCGTCACCTGGTTGCACGAGTGATGGTTTTTTTTATCATTTCTGCCGGCAGACTGGAGCTGAAATGCAGAGACCTTTCTCAGCTGTACCCCTAGCGCATGGCCGACAAGAGCATTTGACGAATTAGTGGTCCCGTTTGCCTGTGTGCAGGACTGTCATGGTGCCAGGAGGAGAGGCAGGAGTGCCCACAGGCCCCCTTGTGCAGTCGTTCAGGTTGTGCACTGCAAAGGTGCCTGGCCCAGTGAACAAGGGGTGCTGAAATCAGCCTGTGCTCTTCCCATCAAGCTGGGAGACAGAGGTGTTTTTCCTAATTTGCTCAAAGGGGCTGTGTGAATTAGTGGTTCCTTGGGTCTCTACTCCCAAACCTAGTGTTTGTTCATCTGCACAGGAGGCTCCATCCTCCCTCCTGTGTTCTGTCCCCAGCCCCCTGGGCACCTCCCTTTTCATTAGCTCCTCTTGGTCTTCCAGGAAGCGAGCAGCTCCCCAAGGAGGTGTCCTGGCTTGAGAGAGGCCTGCAGAAACCAGCGGGGACAGGATCTCCGTGGGCAGGTCTCTGGCCCCCTACGCATGAGAGCCACTAATCTTCCAGCGGAATGAAGGAAGACAACAGCTAGTGAGCGGTCAGGCCCAGGAGAAACCAGTCATGGACGGCTGCAGAAATAAGAAGCCTGGCAGCAAAGAGGACTCAAAGTGGGCTAATAGGCAATGAGCACCAGAGAGCCCCCACTCCAGCCCCAAGCCCATTACACAGGACAGTTTTAACCAAATCCTGTCTTCAAGAGCTCTATCTAGAGTCTGCTTAATATAAATTGTTCTATATGGAGGAAAAAAACCGCAACAATCCAGAGAGTGTTCTCAGCGGGAGATTTTAATAAGTGGGTTGGAGAGGCAGCCGAGCTCGATTGAAATGCCCTGCGGGCAGAGGATGGAGGCGGCCAAGTTTCTGTTCAGCCTGTTCTGTTTCTCTCTGTTCCAGGGCCTCCACCTGCCCCCTCAATCTCTTTCATATTTGGAACCCGGAATGGCTCCACTGTGGGGTGACCTGCCTCTCGGCCTCTGCTCGGGACGCTCAGATCTTGAAAGGGACTGGAAGTGGGGCCTTCAGGGCCCAGGCCTGATTCCGCACAAGTGCGAGACCCTGGGGAGGGGGGGTGCCCTGGCCTCAGGCTCCTCAATTCCCTCCCCACACCCGTGAGGAGAGAGCACCGCCAACAAGGCCTCCCCTCTGGGCAGCCCCCCAGTGTCGCATCCCTGGCTGCACTCGGGAATCACTGGGCGAGCTCTCCCAATGCTGATGCCCAGGCCCTGCCCCGAGATTCTGGTCCGTTGGTCTGGAGTGGGGCCCAGTGTGGAAACTGTCCACTGAAATAAAGAGTCTGGGTGGAGGTTGATTAGAGGAGTTTATTTGATAATCAAGGTGAGGAACTTGAGACCTAGGAAATACTCCAACAGAGCGTTCTGGGGAGCTGCTCCGAGGTCTGCAATCTGATGCAGTTTAAGCTTTTCACGAAGCAGCGTCCGTGCAGGAAAGGGCTTACACATCTAATAGTCATCTGCTTCAAGAGAATAAGAACATTAGCTTTTTGTTCAAACAAGTTCAGCGGTGCTGCCGTTATGTACATGTGGAGGGGGGCAAGGACCAGGGTCGTCCGTTATTCCCTGAGTCTCTAAGAAATGCAGCTGGGAAACGTGAGAGCGAGGCGCCCTTTATCTCTCCTCGCAGATCCGTCCAGCTGGCGTCCTCGGTCGTGAGGTGTGGGTTGCAAGGTCATTCTAACACAGGCTAAGGGTGGCCTGCATGGCTGCTCCACAGCATAGATTTTTGTCCTGACTTTAAGCCTTTGCCACTTGCTTGCTAGACTCACCTGTTAGACCAGGGGGAGGGACCCAGTTTTGTTCGTAGAACTGGCAAACTCCTCCTTCCACGTGTAGCCAAGGTTGAGGCCCACTGGTCCCAAGGCCCATCCTACACCTGCTCTCTCGAGTGGTCAACTGCCCCTGCAGTCCTGGGAGACAGGCAGGTGCACCTTCTTCGACCCCCAGAGCCACGGTTGTCAGAGTGGGGTCCCCCAGACAGCAGCATCAACACCACCTGGGAATGCATTAGAAATGCAGGTTCTCAGGCTCAGCCCCAGAGCTCTGGAATCAGAAACTCTGGAGGTGGGGCCCAGCAGTCTTTTTTATTTTTGAGGAAGATTAGCACTGAGCTAACTGCTGCTAATCCTCCTCTTTTTGCTGAGGAAGACTGACCCTGAGCTCACATCCGTGCCCGTCTTCCTCTACTTTATATGTGGGACGCCTAACACAGCACGGCCTGTCCAGGGCACCATGTCCGCACCCGGGATCCGAACCAGCGAACCCCAGGCCACCGAAGCGGAATGTGCGCACTTAATCACTGCGCCATCGGGCCGGCCCCAGCAATCTGTATTTTAACAAGCTTTCCATGGGATTCTGATGTGCTGTCAAATTTGAGAATCCCTGCCCTGAATAATGATAGAATTAACATTGTAGTTCAGGGCTTTTCAAAGTCTAACGTGCACAAGACTCACCTGGGAATCATATTAAAATGTAAATCGCGATGCAGCCCTGGGGAGGCCACGATTCCGCGTTTCCCTCAAGGTCCCGGGGCTGCTGCTGGCCTGTGGGCCTACTCTGGGCAGCGAGGTTGTCGATGCCTCACTGAGTGCTTACTGTGTGACAGGCGCTGTGCTAAGGCCTTACTTATATCGTCTCATTTCATCTTCCCAGAAACCCTGAGGTAGTTCGTTAATTTATTAACATTTCCTTTTCTTAACAGCTCTGTTGAGAAATCATTCACATGCCATACAATTCATCCACTTAAAGTACACAATTCAATAGCTTTCTGTATATTCAGAGTTGTGCGACCATCAGCACTATCAATTTTAGAACATTTTCATCCTCCTCAAAGGAAACCCCGCTCCTGTTGGCCATCACCCTCCCTGGCTCCTCCTCCCCAGCCCCAGGCAAGCTGCCTTCCCTAAGATAGATTTGCCTGTTCTGGATGCATCACATAAAAGGGATCTGACAATATGTGGCCTTTTGTGACGGGCTTCTTTCACTCAGCATCATGTTTTTGAGGTCTGTCCGGGGTGCAGCGTGTGTCACTACTTCACTCCTTATGTGGCTGAGTAATATTCTATTGTTGGGTAGACCACGTTTTGTTGATCCGTTCATTTGCTGATGGACACTTGGGTTGTTTCCATTTTTTGGACATTATGGTTAGTGCTGCTGTGAACACTCGTGTACAAGTATTTCCACTTTCCAGGTGAGGACACCGAGGCTGAGAGGCCAAGCAGCCTGGACAGGGCCACCAACCACTCCAGCTTGCTTTCTGCCCCCTGGCCGCCATCAGAGACCCAGGGGGCAGCAAGGAGAATGGGGACCTGCTTGTCTCGGGAGAGGGAGCAATGGCCTTGGAGTCAGGTCTCCTGGACCTGTCTTGGCTTGACTCCTTCCTGAGGACCTTGGGCAACTCAGGGGAGTCTGAGGCTCAGTTTCCCCAGGAAAGAATGATGAATCTATTGGGAGCTGGGTATGGAGGAGGGGATGGGGATGGGAAGAAGATTCTCGTGTGGGGGAGGCACTTGGCAAATGTGGGCAGGGAGGGCGTTCCTAGATCAGGGGCCAGAGGGGCTGAGAGCACTAGTTGGGGCCCTCATTGTGGGGTCAAGGGGAGAGAGAGAGAGATGGGGAGTTGGGGAGAGGCCGTGCTCCTGGCAGGGAGGGGCGGGCCGGGCAGGCTGCCTGCTAGTCAGGGCGCTGAAGCTTTTAACTTCCTCCCACAGCCATTTGCCCAGCCCCTGGGGTAACTGCCGTCATTTCAGGCTGGTAATGCCAGGCGGATCAGGAGGGAAAGGCTCCCTCGGGTTCAGCAGGAACAGTAGGCACAGTTATGAATGTCAGTGGCTGATGGCTTGTCAAGAGCCCAAGCGTGAAGGCGCCCGCTCTCTGCTGCCTGCTCTGGGGTGGGCTGGGCCAGGCCCCAGGAGCCGCGTGGGCTACTGCACACCCCATACCTCACACACCACCCCTCAACCCCCTTCAGGTCATCTCAGCTCGGGTTTCAGACAGGATGGGTTCAGAACCTGCTTCTACTGCTCAGCATATGCTCTTGGGCAAGCAAGTACCTTAACCTCTCTGACCTCATCTGTAAAATGGGCACAATAGCAACACTCACTCTACAGGGTCTCTGTGAGTGTTTGCCACCGTCAGGCCCTACTTAATCCTTCCACTACGAGGGAGATGCTTCTATATCCCCGTTTCTCAGAAGAGAAGACTGATGTTCAGTGAGGTGAGGCCCCATTCTGGGCCTCGGTTTCCTCATCTGCAGAACACGGAGATTAAGTAAGAAGAGGAGGCCTCAGTCTCTGTCCCGATGATGGGGGTGGAGGGGCAGGAATGAAGCAGGGCAGGGGAGGCGGCGGAGTGAGGCTGAAGGAAGCCTTTTCCAAAGTCAGCTGTTCTGCTTCCAGCTTGAAGCTGATGCTGCTGGAAGCCCAGGGGGAGCCAGCTGTCTGGGGTCCCATGCCAGGTGGCCGGGAGAGAAGGCTCATGGCAGCTGGGAGACCAGGCTGGAGTTGCAGCTTCTGCCCCACGCTGGGAGCCCAGAGGCTGAGACCCAGCCTCCTCAGGGTGAGGAGCTGTTCCGGGAGCGATGGCTCGCTGTCGTGGGTGAGGCTGGCCATGCTCTGCCCAGAACTCGTGTCAGGCACGTGCGAAGGTGTGGCGATGCCAGCACAGCCTAACTGCCCTCAGCCGCTGACAGATGCCGGGCCCGAGGAGGCCACGTTTCCAAGGGGAGAGACGGATGGAGAGGAAGAGTGAGATGGGGACAGTGATGGCTCTGCCAGGAGTATTTTCCTCCCACCAGAAAAGCCTGTGGGGTCCCTCCTCAGGCCTCTGCCCCACTCGGGGAGGTGAAGTCAGTCCCACCTGGAGCCCTAGGGCTGGCGATGGGTGGGTGAGAGGAAATGTTGGGGACCCAACGAGGAGACCAGACACAGGTCGCCGTCCCTTCCCTCTTCCTAGCACTTTAACATTTTCAAACACAAAAAGCTGAAAGAACTTCAGAACCGTCTGCTTACCGGCCACCACAATTGCTGACACGGTACTGCCCTTGCTGGGGTGCACACAGATGCCGCTCTCCCGCCCCCGACCTGCACGTCTTGTTTTTTGATGTATTTCAAAGGAAGCTGCTGTCAGGATTTGCTCCAAGGCACTGCAGCATGCACGTCATTAACTGAGGGCAAGATCTGCTAACAGGTTTTTTTTAAGGTAAGATTCACATGCAGTGAAATGGACAAGTTTTAAGGGTAGCAATCAATGAGTCTTGAGAAATGCACACACTGGTGTAGCTCAGTTGCCTTCGAGACATGGAGCATAACCATCGCCCCAGAAAGAGGACCCTCGCTCCTTCGTCATTTCCATCCCCTGAGAAAACAGCCACCCTTCTGATCTTCCCACCGTCGCTTAGATTTGTCTGTTCTAGAACTTCATATAAATGGAGTCGTACAGTTCATAAGTTCTTTTGGAGGGGGCTTCCTTCTTTTGCTGAACATATTTATTTTGAGATCCATTCGTGTTGCGTGTGTTAGTAGGTCGTTCCTTTTATTGCTAAAAAATCTGCCACCGTGTGACACATCCCATTTGCTTACCATTCATCTGTTGATTCTTTGAGTTGTTCCAGACTGGGGCTACTATGAATGAAACATTGTGAACATTTGTGTCTGAGTCTCTGTGTGGACATGCCTTTGCATTTCTCTTGCATAAATACCTAGGAGTAGAATTACTGGTCTTCCTCCTTTTAAACGATCAAATAAGAGAAAGAAAGAGACAGAGAGACAGAGAGAGACACTCAGAGAGACAGAGAGAGAAAGAAAGAAAAAGATTTAAAAAAAGGTCGGCAACCAGATTGCAGAAACCTTGCACAGTCTCCACCTCCTGGTCAGAGAAGCCCCCAGGACAGACTCTGCAGGTTGTGGAGGAAGGGTTGGCAATGAGACAGGTTTGGTTCAAATCCTGGCTCTACCGCTTGTAAACTGTGTGAACTTAGGCAAGTTCTTAACCTCTCTGAGCCTTAGTTCTTCCTCTGTTAACTGGGGACAATGGTGGCAGTCACTGTAGGGTTGTTGGGGAATTCCCTTATGAGAAGGGCTGTAAAATGCCCGGCCCAGGACCTGGACCACCATGGGTGCTGGCAGACATGAGCCCCTTCTCCCATCTATTTAATCCTATTTGTCTTTCAAAGTCCAATGTCTTCTTGGTGAAGCCTTTCCTGAAAATCTAGGTAAAAATACTAAGTGCAAGCACTGTTAGAATACTTACCCTGAACTGGCGTGACTGTCCGTGCTTTGCAAGTCTTAGCTTGTTTGGTTCTCCCAGTAACACTATAGAACAGCTTGTTTATCATCATGCCCAGTTCATAGGCACAGAGAGATTCAGTGATTCGCCCAAAGTTACACAGCAAGTTAGCGGTGCAGCTAGGACTGGACGCGCTCAGTATGGCATGTTTCTGTGGATTTGCTTATTCTGGACGCTTCGTATAAGTGGAATCATACAGTGCATGGCCCTCTGTGTGCTGCTTTCACGCAGCAGCATGTTTCCAGTTCCGTCCACATGGCGGCACGTGTTCGGAGTTCGCGCCTTCTTGTGGTTGGATGATGCTCCGTTGAACGGGTAGACCACACTTTCTTTATGCCCGCATCTGTCGGTGGGCATTTGGGTTGCTTCCGCCTTTTGGATATTGTGAACAGTGCTGCTGTGAACATCTGTGTATGAGCTTTTCTTTGAACATCTGTTTTTGATTCTTTGGGGTATACACTCGGGAGTAGAACTGCCAGGCCGTGTGGTAACTCTGTGTTTAACTTCTTGAGGAACCACTGAACTCTGATCTGTCTCTGAACACTCTTGGGGTTGCAGCTGAAGACGTGGCTGATGAAGTGGAGAATGGTTTCCCAATGCTGTGGGCATCTTACCGAATGGGAACACAGTAAAACAAGGTCACTAGACTTTCACAGTCATCTCGCTGCCCTGCCAGCTCCCCTTCCCACGCCGGCCTTCTGCTGGGAGCCAGCTGGGCCCTTTCCCAAGCCTCCCTCCCCTTCCACCCCTGATCTCCAGGGGACGTCTTCCTCCCGGTGGGGCGGTCCTCTGGGGCCGGACCCTGCAGGGCTTCCCTTCAGGGACAGGGTGGGTGTGTCAGCGCCCCGTCTGGCAGAGTCCTACATGCAGCCAGGCTGGGGTGTTTGGAAGTGAGCAAGGGGACTCCTGCGTCCGCAGGCCTCTCCCTTCTCTCCAACTCCAAGGGCGCCAGGGGTCCCCTGACAGGTCCACACCGCCCCCACCTCCCTTCCACTGTCAGACCCGGGAATGCAGCCAAAGGCCAGTGGACTGCACACGGCAGAGCTGGAGGAGAGGAGGCTGGAGCCACCTCACACAGGGAGCCTGAGAGTTTAGTCGTTCGCTCAACAAATGCAGAATGCTTCCTGCGTGCAGGGGACTGCCGCGTGTGTCAGGGATACAGTGCTGAGCAAAACAGGGGAGACCCCTGCATCATTTGCAAGGCCTAGTGTGAAATAAAGCTACAGGGCCTCTTGCTCAAAAGTTGTGAAGAGTTTCAAGACGGGGCAGCAGAGGCCCTTCTGACTGCTCAGGTCACAGGCCCAAGAAGCCAGCCCTCGCCCTGCCCTCGGGGAGCTTGCATTCCTTGGCACCCAGTGCTAGGGGACAGGGGCATGAGCCCTGACTCAGGACAGCCGCAGGCTCTGGGGGCTCCAGCCGGGGATGGCAGCGAGATTGTGGGATGAGAAGAGACTTAGAAGATGTGAGTTTAGTTCCTGCTTTGGAGACAGAGAGCGGGCGGCTGGGAGGGGGCTCGCAAGCTGCCCGGGGCCAGGCGGGGCTGTGACTTCTTGCAGGAGCGCTGTCTGGAGTGGGGAGGTGCTGGCAGCAGTGCCCTCGCGCTGCCTGCTTCCATCTGGAGGGGATGCGAGCGGTGCAGAGCGGGTCCACAGAGAGCCAGCTTGCTCCCTCCCGGCAGAGCCTACCCCTGAGTGGACATATTCTGGGAAGAAACCATAAGACCAGCACTGCCAGCAAAACGAGGACCAGACAATGATGCTCGTGCCCCTGGGTTCCACCAGCGGCCCCACAGTTTGCTTCACACTTAAATACAACTGCAAGAACTGACCCCACCCAGTGAGCGTCCTCTCAGCCACAAAAACGGGTTCCTCAGGCTCGTCTTCTGTCTCTGGTTGGATTGTTTTCCTGAATTGAGGTAAAATACATACAACATAAGATGTGCCATTTTAACCACTTTATAGCGAATCTTCAGTGGCATTTAGGACACGTGCAATGTTGTGCAACCAGCACCTCTCGTTCCAAGACTTTTTCACTTCCCCGAAAGGAAACACCGTGCCCGTTAGCAGTCCCCTCATCCTCGGCCCCGCCTCCCGGAAACCACCAGCCTGCTTTTCAGCCCCATGGATGTGCTCCTTTCGGACACCTCGTCCAGATGGAGCCCCCAGGGCCTGGCTGGGTTTCCAGTGACCCTGGCTTCCACTTGTTGAGCACTGATGCTCCCGACTGGACTGCTGGGCGTGCCTCCCTGTGCCACCCCGCTCCGTCCTCATGATGGTCCCAACGCAGGCACATCTCAGGAGGAGGAGACTGGGCATTGGAGAAGCCGTTCGGAGGCCGATGGCGGGATGGTGCTCACAGCCAGGTCTGCCCACTCCCCAGGACACTGCTCTCTTGTCAGAGCTCAATGAGGGTCAGAGGCTGGGGTGACCTGTGCGAAGCTGTGTCACCTTCTTTGTCTATACAATGGGGCCGAGAATCCTCTCTCGGTGCTTCTTAGGGTCCTCATGGGGCCCAAGGCTCTGATAGATGTGCGGACGCTTTGTGAGTGGGGGCCCCCATGTCCCGATGGTGTCATCATGGAATACAAGGCCGCTGTCCGTGCCCAGGTCAAGGCCCTGCCAGAGCTGCATGGACAGATGAAGCCATTAATCCCTCAGGAAGGAGCCTCTGCTGTGATGTGGAGGCCCATCTGAGAGGACCAGCCTAAGAGAGACTCAAGACGTGACTCCTGGAGAGAAGGGAGGGAACGAGGTGGGGGCAGGGCTCCCTCACCCTGGGCGGGGCCCTCCCAGGAGCAGACGCCTTGGATTTTGGACAAGCTGCGTGTACTATCTATTCAGCAATTAAGTATTTTAAAAACAAATCACAGACCACACAGAAACTTGTACACAAATGTTCATAGCAGCACTGTTCATAATAAAATAGCCAAAAGGTGGACAAAACCCAAATGTCCATCAGAGTATGAATGGATAAACACAATGTGGTCATCCATACAATGGAATATCCTTAAAAAGGAGGGAAATTCTGACACATGCCACAAGAGGTATGACACTTGAGGACATTATGTCAAGTGAAAGAAGTCAGCCACAAAAACCCACTTACCGTAAGATCCCATTCATATGAAATGTCCAAAATCAGCAAATCCATAGAGACAGAAAGTAGATTAGCGCCTGCCGGGGCTGAGAGGAGGGGCCCGGGGCGTGATAGCTAAAGGGAGCAGGGTTTCTCTGTGAGGCTATGAAAATGTTCTAAAACTGACTGGTGCTGGTTGCAAAACTCTGTGAATATACTAAAACTTATTGAATTATACACTTTAAGTGGGTGAACTGTGCAGTGTGTGGATTCTGTCTCAATACTGCTGTTTAGAAAATAAATCAAAGACTTGCTAAGGTCTCCATCTCACCACCCACTTTTCTCCCGAGGGTGGGGTGGTTTGCAGCCGTCCCTTGCCCTCTCTCAATCCTCGCTCACTTATTTGCTCAGCACAGACCTTCTTGGATGCTGGATCCGTGGGGGAAGGCTCCCCGCCCCAGCACTGTGCCCTTGCACAGGGCCTGCACCAAGGCCACTGCTGCCTGGCACAGGTGGCACAGGGTGGCCTCCCGCAGGCCTAGTGGCAGCGCCCCAAGATCCCTGTCCTGTGACCTGGCCAGATCAGAGCAAGGGTCTGCACTTGGAGGACTCTAACTCATCTTCGTGGCCCAAATAATACAAGCAGAACCACATGAGAGCTCAGGGGGTCTGATATCCCCTTTCACTGCGCCCACGGTCTCCCAGCCGGGCTGGGCAAGTGGGGCCTGCTGACTCCAGGAGCAAACGGTCTCGGGGGCTCCAGATGGCCTCCTGCTCCCTCCACAGCCCCATCTTCACCTCCTGCTCTGAGCAGGCTTCAGTTTAGGGTTACCCAGGAGCTGATAGTGAGCCCACAGCCCAGGTGTAAGGGGCCCTGAGGCCCTCCCCCTCTGCCCTCATTTAAAGAAATACCTCTCCTTAGGGCCATTTGCATTTTAATAGGGAGCCCAATGGGGTACACTCAAAGGGTAGAGTTTTGGCATCTGACCAGGTGGGTGAGTGTGCAGGTTCGTCCGCCCAGGCTGTGGGCCAGCAAGGAAGGCGCGAGCTGAAGAGACTTCTCCCCAGTGAACACTCTGCTTTGCTCAGGAGGCGGGGAGATGCGCGAAAGCCTCTGCTGATCGCCTCAAGTACTGCGCTCACTGCCCAAAGCTCAGCCCAAGGGAGCTTTTGTTCTCAAGGCTCAGGGAGCTGGAGGAGAGGAATGCTGCCTGCTCCTCAGGGATCTTGGCCAAGAGCCTCGGGGGAGGCCCGGGTGCAGAGAGGGTTTCTAGCCCAAGACGTCGTGACGGGCGGAGGGGCGGCTGGCACAGGTGTCAAAGCCCCAGCAGGGTGAGGGGGGCAGCAGCGAGCTGGGATGTGGTTCCCTCCAGGAGGCTGAATAAGTAAAGTGGGAGGTTCCTGGGAGCCAGGGGGCTCACTGAGGAGAGTTACAATAGGGAAAGGGCGAAAACCAGATGACCCCTGAGGTGCTGGTTTGCGAAGGGCGGCAGATCACACCACCCCAAAGAAGCCACTTCGGCAGAAGGACTATTTTGAGCTCAAGGCAATTAAGAAGAAGGCAATACAAAAAAGGCTCTCTGCTCTCCCCCTCTTTGCTGGAAAGCAGGACAGTCTGTAAAGGTGTCCCCTCCCCTCCCCACCAGGAAGGACAGAAGTTAATCACCAGAGACAACTCCAGACCCTTAGCAGCCCAGAGACAAGATGGCACCGGGGGACCCTCCAGACCAGACTTGACTAACCAGGCCCTCATCTCGCATGAGCTCCCTGCGTGTTTACTTTCCCACAATTCCTGCCCTAGAAGTCCAAAGTCCTTTTCCTCTGTCTTGTCATTTCTCTGAAAATCTCTTGTTCTTTTGTTAAGATGCCGTATGAACCCAAGTCCTCCCCATCCCTGTGCGTTCCTCATCACGGGATGCTCCATGTGTATGCTGGGTGCACCTGCTAATAAGCTCCTGTTTGCTTTTCTCATGCTAATCTGTCTCTCGTGAGTCTAATTTACAAGGTCCCAGATGGAAAACCTGGGAGGGGAGAGGGGGACAGAAGTTAAATTTTTCCGCCCCTACACTTGGAATTGGAGGCCTCCATTTAAACTCATGGTTTTCAATATACACATGTGATATAAGAATATAGGCATATAGCTCTGCCCACTGAGAGGGCCCAGGACAGCACCATCCCAAGAGCAGTGAACATGCCCACTGCCCAGATCTTAATTTCTAATACCAGACTCTTTCAAGAAATGACTAAAGCCAGCGCTGGGGCAGGGAAGGCACAAAAAGATCCTGGAAACTTATAACTGAGTAGTGCTCCAAATATGATGGAGATCTGTCAAAAAATACAGCCAGCATCTTGAAAGGGGCTCTCACTGGCCCAAATCAGGGATCACGTAAGCATCAAAATAAACAGCCATGATAACACTATAACCCACGGAATGAACAGGAAACCATAAGTCCTTGTCAATATAAGTAAATGAAATAATACATGGAAAGTTTGATGAGCAATGGAATATTCACATCATCTCAAAGTACCTCTCCACAAAAATACTTATTAAAGAGCCTGGAAGATGCCATCTTCATCAAATGCTCTCCCTGGGTACCACCGCCCCGCGGTGGGGAACACTCCTGTACGTGTGGCAGCCATCAGTCAGGGAGCCCCCGGTCTTAGAGACACGATGGAGTGTAAGCATCCTGGGGAGCACCTCTTTCGTTTCCTGGCTGGGCTGGCAAGGTGGGGGTGGGGATACTCCAGGCAGAAGGCTTTACAAGCCTGTGGGCACAAGTTGCCGTGTGTCTGGGAAGCCGCTGGGGCTGGAGCAGGGGGAAGCAGAGTGCAGCTGCTGCGAAGCTTCTGTCGGAGTCAGAATTCAGTCTCGGGGTTTCTGTGTCACCACGCATTTTCCTACTAAGTCAAGCAGTTCATGGTGGCCAGGAAGCTGGGTCTGGACCCTGCTCCACTGTGTGACCTTGGGGAAGCCACCCGCACTCTCTGAGCTTCAGCTTCCTTGTCCGTGACAGAGAGGCTGGACTGGACAATGTGCGGATATGTTTTCAGCTCCTTTGGCTAAACGCCAAGGAGCCCCGTTGCTGGACTTCACGGTAAGAGCGTGTTTAGCTTTATAAGAAACTACTGAACCGTCTTCTGGAGCGGCTGCCCCGTCCCACCTCCCCCCAGCAGGGAGTGAGCGCTCCCGCTGCTCCACATCCTCGCCAGCATTTGGTGTCGTCAGCGTTCTGGATTTGGGCCATTCTAGTAGATATTGTTTTAATTTGCACTTCCCTGAGCACGTATGATGTGGCACATCTTTCCACAGGCTTACTTGCTATCTGCACGTCTTCTTTGGTGAGGTGTCTGTTAAGGTCTTTGGCCCATTTTTAACCAGTTTGTTTTCTTCTTGTTGAGTTTTAAGAGTCCTTACATATCTGGATGACAGTGTGCCATGTTCCGAATGTCTGTCCCCCCCTGAAATTCACACGTTGAAATCCCAGCTTCCAGAGGTGTTGGTGTTGGGATGGGGGCCTTTGGGAGGTGATGAGGTCATGAGGGTGCGGCCCTCAGGAATGAGATTAGTGCCCTTACGAAAGAGACCCCAGAGAGCTCCCTGCCCCTTCCACCCAGTGAGGACCCGGTCTGTGGTATTTCCTTATAGCAGCCCAAACGCACTGAGAGAAAGGCCTTTGTCAGATGTGTTTTTTGCAAATATTTTCTCCCGGTTTGTGGCCGGTCTGCTCATTCTCTTGACATTGTCTTTCCAAGGGAGCAGAGTTTTTAATTTTAATGAAATCCAGCTTATCAATTCCTTCTTTCATGGTCTTGCCTTTGGTGTTGTACCTAAAAAGTCACTGCCACGTCCAAGGTCATCTAGGTTTTCTCCTGTATTATCTTCCAGGAATTTTATAGTTTTTTGTTTTACAGTTAGGTCTGGGATCCATTCTGAGGTCATTTTTGTGAAAGGTGTATGGTCTGTCTCTAGGTTCACTTTTCACATGTGGACGTCCCATTGTTACAGCACCATTTATTGAAGAGACCGTCTTTGCTCCGCCATATTGCCTTTGCTCCTTTGTCAAAGATCAGCCAATTACAGTCACGTGTCACTTAACAACGCGGACGCCCTCTGAGAAAAGCATCATTAGGCGATTTTGTCGTTGTTCAAACGTCATAGCGAACGCCCCTATGGGACCACTGTCGTATATGTGGTCCATTGCTGACTGAAGTGTTGTTATGCGGCCCTCGACTGTATATTTATGTGGGTCTGTTTCTGGTCTCTCTGTTCTTCCGATTATTGTTTTAAGCCACTAAGTTTTGGGACACTTTGTTCCACAGCAGTAGATAATAGGGAGACTGACGGTTCCACCCCTCCATGTCCTCACACTCCCTCCTGAGAGCACCTTCCGGGTCCGCTGCTCCAGCCGGCCCTCGCTCTGCTCTGCTGTCGGGGGAAACCCAGACCAGGACAAGCGGGACAGTGAGAATTCAGGGACACTCATGCCCACTGAGCCCAGGGCGGCTGTGAACACGGCGAGACTGGAGGCACGTCATCAGCTTAGGGAGGTCCTCAAAACCCAGCGTGAAATGGAAAACAGGGAGCCGCAGAAGGTTGAACCCAGCGGGAAACTCTTTGCAGGTGTTTAGGAGCACACCCGAGGGAGCGTGCCGACACCCAAGGGAGCGCGCTGACACCAGCATGTGGCCAGGCGCCACCAGACGGCGTGACAGCAGCCCCTCCGGGCCCGGCGGGGCTGCCCCGTGGGTCATTTCTGTATGTAAAAGGGCAGCAAATACGAAGATGGAGCGTGCTGGTGAGTAACAGGCGTTCATCGTATCATTCTCTATTCTTGGCTGCATGTTTGCTGTATTTAATAATAAAAAAAGCGAGTGATGTAAGGACAAAGGGGACCAGCGGTTCGGCCACCCTTTCAGCCCCGCTTTGGCCTTCCAGAGAGAGGCCCGGCCGCCGCCACCCCTTGTGGTCGGAAGCACAAGCCATCCCGTTTCTTCAAACAGCCCGCCTCGCTTTGCCCAGGGCGCAGGGTTCCGCTCCGGGCCCCCTTCCAGGCTCAGGGCAGTAGCCAGGAGGTCCCGGGGCCTGAGTCTATCCCCCAGAAGTGCTCCTAAGGCCTCACCCAAGACTCAGGCAGGGGCCTCCCTGTGATTCTCACGGCTGCCGCGGCCCCTCGTCCCAGGAGCGCCCCTCAGTAGGCACAGTGGCCACCCCCTCAGGGCTGTAGTGATGGTGACAATAGCAGCTGTGTGTCTGCAGCTGGCGTTCAGTGTCGCGCTGTTCTCCAAACCGCCTGACATTTCTCAGGCCTGAGCTGGTGGAAGCTTTTGGGGCGGCAGGGGCTTGACGTCCCACTTACTCATTTTCCAGAAGGAACAGAGGTTCCGAGAGGATATGTGAAGCCCCCACCTGCCCCAAGGTCACACTGCACTTCTGCGGGGGAGACAGAACCCAGTGCAGCTCAGAGGGACGTCCCCCTGCCCCCGCCCCCACACCCCACTCAGCAGAACGTGAGGCGGGCTTTAGGTAGGGGACGAGTTCTTCTGGCCACTGTGTGGACCAGTGGTATTTTTTCTGCCCAGGCTCTGGTATCAGCACCACCTATCTACCCGCTTCTTTCAGGGAACGTCTCTCTTGTCACTCCATGTGGTTCCAGGGAGGCTGCCAGGCACAGCTCACGGCCTCTCCTGCTGCAGAGGTGAGCAGCTGTCAAAACGGGAACATAAGACACATTTCCAAAAAAGCACATTAGAAGTTATAAATCCAGGCTACGATTAGAAGCAGAAAAAATCTGAGTGTCACAGTGGACCACAAGATAAATTCAAGGCAGCAAGATAATGTTGCCTTTAAGAAAAAGAGGCAAGCAAGGTGCGAATTGGGAACATAATGTTTGGGGACAGGCAAAGCTATTCCTATTGCTCATTCCCCACGGCTTTGGGAGGGGAAGACTCATTGTGAAGAACACGGGAAATGCCTGAGCATCTGAAGTGAGGAGCTAGAGAAACTGGTAGGCGGTCAAAGGCTTGTGACCAGGAGCAGAGAAAACCAGGACCTCTGCCCAGCCTGGACTTGCACAACCCTGAGAGGAGACACCCCCTTGCCCACCCAGGCCTGGCCTGACACCCTCGCCTTTAGCACACTCCCCTTAAGTTAGAATCAGACCTACATAGAGCGGACCATCGCGATGTACACTTTAAATATCTTTCCTTTGTATTTGTCAATTATACGTCAATAAAGCTGAAAGAGAAATTGGAATCAGAGCTGCAGATGTCTGCCCACCAGATCCTGGGGCTGAGGCCGTGTCTCATCTACCGTTCCTCACCTATCTTTGGATGGGAAAATGGAGACCCAGAAAGATCCACCAACTGGCCCACAGGTCACACAGCTGGTTAGGGGCTCCGGGCACTTGGACCTGGGCAGTTGTGCGGGAGGCTGCGTCCTCCACCACTGCTCTGCCCTGCCATCCCAATGCGCCCTCTCCACTCTGCCCGCTACTCTTCAGGTCCTCCACCTGCAGGCTCTGGGTCGTGGGGTTGCTAACACCCACTGGCTTCCCTGCTCTCACCCCTGCCCTGTCCTGACAGCCTGCTCTCAGTCCAGAAGAAGAGGGGTCCCCTCCTCTGCACCGAGTCCCAGGGCTCCCTCTTGTCTGTCTACGGCCAGAGTCCTCACACTGGCATAAGGGCCGAGGCACCTGGCCCCTGTCTCCCCTCTGGCCTGGCTGCCTGCCTGTTTTCCCTGCTCACTTCACCACAGCCACGGTGCTCACAGTCCTGCCCCAGCCTCTGCATTGGCTGTTCCTTCGTCTGCAATGCTTTTCCATCAGACGTCCACAGAGCTGGCTCCCTTACCTCCTTCGGGATTTGTTTTGATGTCACCTTCTCAGCGAGCCTTCCCTGACCGCCCTGCTGGGGGTACCCAGGCACGTCCTCTGAAGCAGGGAGAGAGGCGGTCAGCATAGGGCCTGCCATCGGGGGCACTGTTCTCATCCTCCCACCATGGGCGCATGGTCTGGGCATCCCCCCAGGGCGCTCAGCCCGCGGAAGGTCACCCAGAACAAGCTCCCCGCTCGAGACCATGAGCTCCACAGCACGCAGAGGGGGGTACAAGCATTTCTTTACCTTTCCCGTGAAATCGGGCCTGGAGGGGCTGCCAGGGCCTCTTCACCCTCCAGTGCTCCTAGTCTTCCTGTCCCCTGACTCGCCCTCGGGCTCCTCCATCCTCCCCAGGACCCAGAGTCACTAAGCTGCTGGCTCTAGTCTGTCACCAGGAGAGGATGGCATGAGGCTCGTGATTTCCAGCGCGCAGCGTCCACAAGGCAGACAGACGGCGTTGCTGCACCTTGCGGCTTGGTTCACATGCGCAGTTACGCTCGTGGCATCTGTCTCTTCGTCAGGTTTAATCACAGACACCCCCTGCCAGAGGTGAGGGGAAGGAAAGGCCAGGCCCATGTGTGCGTGTGTAAGCTCTGCACCTGTGTGACACACGTGCGTGCCTTATGGGAATGCATGTCTGAGGTTAGATCGGAGTGTGTTTACACCGGAACCTCTGCTGTGACCGGGCACACGTGTGTGTACTGAGCAGGTTAGGAAGGCCTCAGGGGCCCACCCCTGGCAAATAGCCCCCCAGGAGGAGCAGGAGTAGGGTAGGGGGCCTGGTCGGGGGTCTGGAAGGGAGAAGGGAGTTCTCTGGAGCTGGTGGTAGGAACCTAGAAAAGTCTGAGTGTTGGGGGCTGGTGGGGGTAAAGCCAGAGGTTGCGAGGTCAGAGGTGGGGGACAGAGAGTCATTTAGAGCGGACTGCCAGTGCACTGGCAGGCAAGGGGGTGACCTGTGACCACTGGTGGTGTCAATAATATTTGCAGCCCAGGTCAAGGGGGTGAATGTCGAAGGTGAGACAGAAGGTCACAAACAAAGGCAGGAGAACGGAGAGCTACAGTCATGCAGGGGAGTCGGTGCTGGCACGTGTAGGGATCGAGGCTGCCACTAGCCCCCAAGGTGCCCTGTGTGATGTGGAAAATGTGCCACCTGGAGATGGATCAAAGCCCCAGGAGGTGGACGCAGTGCCCCCTGAACGTGTATGCAGTGTCCGTGAAGGTGGATGCAGTGTCCCTGAAGGTGGATGCAGTGCCCCTGAAGATGGATGCAGTACCTTCTGTAGGGGGATACAGTGTCCCCTAAGTGGATGCAGTGTCCCTGAAGTGGGTTCAGTGTCCCTGAGGTGGATGCAGTGCCCCGAGAGATGAATGCAGTACCTACTGAAGGTGGATGCCGTGTCCCAGAAGGTGGATGCAATGTCCCTGATGGTGGATGCAGTGCTCCCTCAAGGTGGATGCAGTACCTCCTGAAGGTGGATGCAGTGTCCCTAAGGTGGATGCACTGCCCCCAAAGATGAATGCAGTACCTTCTGAAAGTGGATGCAATGTCTCAGAAGGTGGAGGCAGTGACCCCTGAAGTTGGATATGGTGTCCCCTGAAGGTGGATGCAGTACATTCTGAAGGTGGATGCAGTGTCACTGAAGTGGATGCAGTGTCCCTGAGATGGATGCAGTGCCCCAAAGATGAATGCAGTAGCTTCTGAAGGTGGATGCAGTGTCCCCGAAGGTGCATGCAGTGTCCCAGAAGGTGGATGCACTGTCCAAGAAGGTGCATGCATTACCTCCTGAAGATGGTTGCAGTGCCCCCAAAAATGAATGCAGTACCTTCTGAGGGTGGATGCAGTGCCCCCTGAAGGTGGATGCACTGCCCCTGACCATGGATTGAGTGCCCCCTGAATGTGGATGCAGTGCCCCCAAAGATGAATGCAGTACCTTCTGAAGGGGGATGCAGTGTCCCAGAAGGTGAATGCAGTACCTCCAGAAGGTGGATGCAGTGTCCCTGAGTTGGATGCAGTGCCCCTGAGTTGGATGCCGTGTCAGCTGAAGGTGGATGCAGTGTCCCTGAATGTGGATGCAGTGTCACCTGAAGGGTGATGCAGTACCTTCTGAAGGGGGATGCAGTGTCGCTGAAGTGGAGGCAGTGTCCCTGAATGTGCATGCAGTGTTTGAGGTGGATGCAGTATGTCCTGAAGGTGGATGCAGTGTCCCAGAATGTCGATGTAGTGCCCCCTGAAGGTGCATGCAGTGTCCCTTAGTTGGATGCAGTGCCCCCAGTGATGAATGCAGTACCCTCTGAAGGTGGATGCAGCGTCCCTGAAGTGAATGCAGTGTCCCTGAGGTGGATGCAGTGCCCCTCAAGTGGATGCAGTGACTCCGGAAACTCCCAACCACCTAGGGCTTCTATGGTGAGTATGGGCTTGATTTCAACCACCCCTGCCCCGTGGGCGTGATGCCCTTGGGCAGGGCACAACTCGCACAGCTTTACATGGCAGCCCTGGGAGAGGCAGGGCCTATAGAGACGAAGATCAGCTCTGGGGTGAATGTGGCTGTTTGGGGTGCTGGGGGCAGGAAGGGGCTGGGGAGCATCTTGGAAAGCCCCGGAGAGGCACAGGCTGGTTCACAGCTGTGGTCACATGTGCCTGGCAAGGCCACAGATCAACACCCCACCACCTTGGGGTGAGGGTCCACACGCTCACACCCATGGAGCCGCCACAGCCCCAGGAGCCTCCGGTCTGCCAGCTGCGCTGGGACTGGACACTGTGGAGGAGACCAAAGACATTTCCTTACGGAGGAAGCATGTGCCACATGGAACAGGCCTGGCAACCATTATGGGCCTCAGCAAACAGAGAGTTACCTGAAGACCCAGCAATTCCACTCCCAGGTGTCGCCCTGAAAAACCTGAGGATGAGTATTCAGAAAAAACCTAGCCCACAAATGTTCATAGCAGCATTATTCACAATCACCAAAAGACGGAAGAAACCCAAGTGTTCACCCACAGATGCGTGGATAAGCAAAATGGGGTACATCTGTACAATGGAATCTCCTTCAGTCATAAAAAGACAATAAGGACTGACACACGCTACCGCATGGACGATCCTTGAAGACCTCACACCAAGGGAAAGGAGCCAGTCACCAAAGACCCAATACTGTGTGATTCTGTTTATATGAAATGTCCAGGACAGGGAACGCCACAGAGCTGGGAAGAGGCGGTGCTTGCCCAACACTGTGAATGTACTAAACGCCACTGAATTATACACTTCAAAATGGTTAATTTTATGTTGTGAGAATTTTACCTCCATTAAAAAAAAAATGATCAAGAAAGCAAACAACTGGAGACCACAGGGATCTACAGAGCTAGGTAGAGACCAGGACAGGGCCGGCATTCAAACTGCTCACCAGCTGGCCCCGCGAGAGCACCGGCCAAGCTGCTCCTCCCCTGACAGCTTGTGGGGAGGCCTGGGGGTCCTGGAGGAAGGGCTGTGTGGCTCCAGTGGGGGGCCCAGGCTATGAATGTCTAAGTGTGAACATATTCCAGTCTTTTCTCCCTGCTGAGCATCAGCCCTGGATAAGGCTATGTGTGCCAGTCAAGGCAGGCTCCTGGAGGGGCTCTGGGTGGAGGGAGGGCCGAGCGGCGGCAGGTTCTGCTGGTCGGAACGGCAAGCAAGGTGGAGTCGACAGACGCTGAGCTGCGCTCCAGCCGGGCAGAGGACTAAGTCTCCACTCTTGCACCTGCTCGTGGAGCGCACAGGTCTCAGAAGCTTCCTGAACCTCTGTTTCCTCAGCAGCCAAAGGGAGCCCATGATTCCCCTCCGGCAGGAGCGTGGAGTGAGAAGACCCCCGAGAGCCTGGGCCCACGGCAGGTGTCTAGCCGGGCTGCTTGCCTTTGATTCTTTATCACAGGCAGCTGGAAAGGAAGCCGAGTGCCCAGAATAGCAACGGGCCATCCAAAGAGAGCTTTTAAAAATGTGCCCAGGAAAAATCAGCTTCCTGCGTCCACACTCAGCCTCAGGTGTATTCATAGGGAAGTGATGGAAGCCTGGCCGAGGGGGTCTGGAGGAGGTTTGCCGCCAGCCTGTCATTCTGAGGCCCCAGAGCCTCAGTCTCTCGCCCACTCTGCCACCGAGCAGCTGGCAGGTGGCTCTCCGCACACTCCCCCATCAGCCCACGAGCGCAGACGCACTTCCTCCCTGGCTCTGTGCTCCCAGGGCAATTTGGTAGCAGCTGCCTTTCAACTATCGTTGCAGACTCGAAATAGGGTTGGGGGAAAGAGGCGTTGGGCAGAGGAGAAAGATGAGCCAGGCAAGTTGGCAGCTGGGCAAAGCCACCTGCTCCACCAGGCAGTGAAATTAAAGGACTCCCAGAGCCAAGAGGGGGTGAGGTCAGGCTGCTGCACACTCCTCCTGTCCCCACCTCACCCCATGCACCTCCAGTCCACGCTCTGTCCCCTCCCTGCCCTAGGAGGCTGGCCTGCACAGACCCCATCGCACTCAGGCTGCCCACGGGGTCTGACCAGTGGGAGGAACGAGGGCGGGATGCATGGAGGTCGGGGTGCTTACTCGCCCTCTCCCTGCCAGGCTGAGTTGCTGTTCTCTGCTGCAGGCAGCCCCACCTCATCCAGCAGCAGCTCCTCCTGGGTTCCAGGATCTGCTCCCTTCTCTTGCCCTTCAGGCCTAGGGGTGGGGACACTGTTGCCAGCCTGGGCCTGTCCCTGCTGGTTTTCTCTGACGGTGCTCACTGCTCAGCCCTTGTGAACTCTCCTGCTCCTGTTAGCGTGTGAATTCCCTGTTTCCTGCCAGGACTGTGCCTGCTGACCCAAGTGAGTGTCAGGGTAGGGTGGACTGGCCACGTAAGAAGGGTAGCTCCCTCCAGGCCCTATTGCCAGGGTCAGCTGGATAGTGCCAGGCTAGCCGCTCATCAGCTACACAGTCTTTCGGAAGGGTGACAATGACTAACCTCGACAACGACGTGGGTCAGGGCTGACATCTGTTGGGGACCTGCAGGGTGATCTGGCATGTTAGGTATTTGGGCTTAATTTTCCCAACTAGCTATTCGCATTTTCTAGATGAAGAGCCTGAGAAGCTGTGGAACCTGCCCAAGGTCTGAGAGGTGGGGAGCATCAGAGCGGGGCCGGGGCATGCATCCCCATCTCCTAATCCCCATCTTCTTCCTTCTGAGGAAGTCCAGAGTCAGGGCAGTGAGGCAGAGGGGCTGGCTTTGGTGTCACACAGGCTCTGTCCTGCACAACCACGAGCAGCACAGGGAGTTGTCCCACTCACCTCTTTGAGCCTCAGTTCCCTAGTCAGAAAACGGGCAAGGAAAGCCCGCTCAGGCGCTTGTTGTGAGGGTGAATTGAGGGGAAGGGATGCAGAGTTGTGTGTTTGCCATCATTTCCTTCCTGCCTCCCACACCTCTGCCACCTCTGCCGTCTGCCTCCTGCTGGTTCTGAGGATCCACGAGAAGATCGACAGGACTGGGTTCCGGGACTCAGCTGGCAACACCCAGGAAACGAGAAGTGTCGTAAAGATTGTGTCTAAGTCACCAACTCGGAGATGGCCGGAAAGTCAGCCCCACACTTCTGTGTGCGGCTGGGTTATCCCTTTGTCACGCATGCGTGGCAGAGACAACGGCGGCAGCAGAATTGGGGTGCCTGTTATGTTCCGGACATTTCTCCAGAACATGGGGGGAGGGGCGAATTAGGAACCAGAAGTTCTGAGTTCTGGAAAGACAAGACAAAGCAATGCAGGGGAAGGATGGGGGGCCAAGTCTACTTCAGGGGTGGCCCCAAGAAGCACTATTGGGGCTCCAGCAGACACGACATTTCTGTCTGGCCCTCCCGTTGATCTAGTTTCCTTTCTCAATGAAAGATGCTCCACAAAGTGCAAATTGCCCCAAACCAATATCAGTTCTGAAAAGTCAGACGGGAACAAGATGGGCTTGGTGGCGCCGTCCCCACGTGGGTCAGCAGTGGCAGGTGGGAGACCGTCCACACAGCCAGAGCACCCTAGCTCACAGCCCACTTCCCCGGGACCTTGGGCGACCCTGTCCCCTCTCTGGGCTGCTTCCCATCCCGTCCAGAGGAGTGATTGGATGGAGGCTGGATGGTTTGCACCCCCTTCCTTCCTAGAACTGTCTCTTCAAACAGAATCTGACGCAGAAGCTCAGCATAAAGAGCAAAGGGGAAGCAGAGAGGCCCCCTGGAGGCAGAGACGGGGTGTGCGGAGCCGCCGGTCTCCTCCACGGGGCACCTGGGGCTCCGCGGACCCAGCAAGCCCCAGCAAAGGCGGATTTCCTGAGGCCTGGCGCTGTCTGGGGGTACCTGCCTGTCCCGGTGACGTCAGTCCAGACGATGTCATGGGAGGTTTTGTGCCCAGTCAGCTCAGAGCTAACCCTGCCACCCAGGTTTGTCTGACCTTTGGCACCCATGAGGACATGCTGTGCCAAGGCAGGGCTGGAGCAAGGATTAGGGCTCATACACTGTTGTCAAACTCATCTTGGGTAAGAAGAGAGAAAAAGCAAAACAAACAGAGCTGCATGCACTCCTGCTGCCCTGGTACAGAAGTCTTTCCTGAAACAGCAGGGTCACAGGTTCCCGCAGAAAACCCCCAAGGTCAGAGGGGGTGCACTTACCTGACCCCTGGGGAGAAAATGCCCTCCCTGCCCCCAGCCCCACCCTGGATCTCTGTGAGCACGGGGGGAAATAACAACTGGCCGTGGATCTCCTGCTGCTCTGGCGTTTGGGAGGGCCTTGCATATAGAGGAAAGTGCAAGGACGTTAATCGACTTGGACACATTGTTAGGACAAAAGCATGAAGAACACTGCAGATGAGCTGCACCCCTTACTTCCTCTGTGATTTGGGGCCAGAGCACTTCAACCCGCCAAGGCCTGGTCTCCCCCTCTGTAAGTGGGTACGCTTCACCCGACTCCCAGGGCCAGGGTGCCAGTGAGGATGAATAGCGGACACCTTTTAGTCTCCAAGCACATTGTCCGGCATGTGGAGGAATGTCTGAACATCTCCTTTCCCCCTTCTGTAGGTGATATCACAAGTAAGGGGCTAAGTGAGCCTCAGTTTCCTCATCTGTAAATGGGGACGCATGCTTTGTGAGCACCAAGGTCCCCCAAAGGCTAACATGAGCCCAACATGAGCTCATCAGAGTTTCTGGGGCCGAGCAGCCCCCAGTCATTAATGAAGCGTTGAGCATGTTAGGGCTAAGAAAGGGCATCAGGCCTCAGGTCCGGCTGGGAGGTCCAGAATGGTGAAGGACATGCCCACGGTCAGAACCGGGACTAGTGCCCAGGTCTCCTGCTCTCTGGTCTGGGTCCTTCCCTTGCGTCACCTTGTCTTGTCTTTCCAGAATCCAGAACTCCTGGTTCCTCATTCACATCTCATCCCTCACATTCTGGAGAAACATCCAGAACATAACAAACACCCCAAATTCTGCTGCCTCAGCTGTCCTCGCCCTGCCGATTAAAGGGATGACCCAGCCACATCCACGTCCATTCACACATTCAGCAAACGTTAGTTGACACAAAGATATACTACATCCATCAAGCAGCAGAGCCACGCAGGGGACTCAGAAACATGTGAGAACGTCACATGAGGTGCAGTAGCGGAAGTGGCTGCTGGGCCCTCCCCTGCCTCCCTCAGTCTACCTGAGGGCACTTGCTGCTCCAGGACCAGCCTGTGGTCAGCTGCTCGCATGTGGGGCTTGTACCTTCCAGAATGGCTGAATAACACCTCCCATTCGACGTGCTCTCCTCACAATGCATCTGCAAAACTTCCACAAAGAGGCGAGCTGTGTGTCCCCTCCTCGGACTCTGGGTGCACCGTGGCATGGGCAGAAGTGCTGCTGTGTGACTCCTGAGGCCAGGTCACCATGTGGCTCTGTCTGGCTCTTCCCGGACACTCACTATTAGAACTGCTGCCATGCTGTGGGGAAGCTCAAGCCACGTGGACAGGCCACAAGTAGGTGTCTGGCTGACAGCCCCAACTGAGGTCTCAGCTAAGAGCCAGCACCACCACCAGGCATGTGAGTGAGGAAGCCTTCAAGATGCCCCCAGCTCCAACCTCCATCTGACTGTGAGAACTGGAGCAAGAGCTGCCCTGCTGAGCCTAGCCAACCACTAGGGACAATAACAAAATGACTCTTGCCGTTTCCTGTCATTACATTTGGGGTGGTTTGTTTGCAGCAATAGATAACCAGAACCCGAGACAGGTGCTTGGGTCTCTCTTCCTTTCTTCAGCAGCCTCCTCCACCAGCAGGTACAGCTCTGGAGCTCAGCTTTAGGAATTAGGAGTGGGTGAATCAATGCCCCAGCCTCCCCACTGTCCAGAGGGTAGTTCTCAGAGGGTCCCCAGCAGCATTGAACCCCAGTTGCTCACAGCTCTCTCCCATTCATTAACACAGCTGTTATTCACTTATCTCACCTCTCCATTCTCCCCTGGGATCATCTTTCTTTCAAATAAACTACTTGCACCTAGGGCCTTGTGGCAGGCTCTGCTTTTGGCGGAACCTACACTGAGATGTATGGAAAAGGAGGTCCTGTAAATATCGGGGGAGGATTCTAATTTAGCATAAGATGTTGGGAAAATTGACTTTCTTTATGGGCAAACAGTTATTGAGTGCTAATTACTGGGAGTAAAATAAAGAATAAGACAGTCTCTACCCTCAAGTGACACACAGTCTAATGGAGTTTCATCCAAAGCAGAAAATGTCTTCTCTTCACCTTGCTGTCTGTGGCTGCACACACATAAACACACACACACACACACACACACAGAGTAAGCTCACTCATAAAACCTCTTATTGTGGGCACTAGAGTCTGGAGGTATATAAACCTGGTTCAAATTCTGTTACCATACATCTTTAACTAGTGAGGAGATTGAATCAGTAATCAAAAACCTCCTGAGAAAGAAAAGCCCTGGACCTGATGGCTTCACTGGTGAATTCTAATAAACACTTAAAGAACACCAATCCTCCTCAAACTCTTCCAAAACATTGAAGGGGAGGGAGCACTTCCTAATTCATTCTAAGAGGCCAGCATTACCCTGATACCAACGTCAGACAAAGCCGCAGTAAGAAAAGGAAGCTACAGACCAATATCCCCTGTGAACGTTGATGCAAAATCCTCAACAAAATCCTAGCAAAGGGAATCCAGCAGCACATTAGAAGCATTAGACATCATGACCAAGTGGGATGCATTCCTGGAATGCAAGGATGGTGCAACATATGCAAATCAATGTAACACATCACGTGGGGAAAACCACGTGCTCATCTCAACTGATGCAGAAAAAGCCTTTGACAAAAATTCAGCTCCCATGGAAAGAGTTCTGGCCAATTAGACCCAAGTGGAAAGGTGCTAAAGATTCCTGGGGAAGATTTTTCTTTCCTAAAAGAGGTGCTGCCCTTTCCTTCTTCTTCGTCTTCCTTCCTGTAAGGGGCGTGTGAGGCCAGAGGTGGGACACGTGTCTTGTACGCAACACGTCTGACCTTAACGGATGATCAGTGTGGCAAGATGAACCATGCCCCCTCTCCCCCAAAGATGTCACACACTAACCCCTGGAGCCTGGGAATGTGTTACCTTACATGGCAAAGGGGGCTCTGCAGATGCGGTTAAGTGAAGGATCTTGAGATGGGGAGAGTATTGTGAATTATCCAGGGGGGCCCAATGGAATCACAAAGGTCCTTATAAGAGGGAGGCAGAGGGGTCAGAGAGAGAGAAGGAGATGAGAGGATGGAAGCAGAAGTCTGAGAGAGAGATTTGAAGATGTCACACTGCTGGCTCTGAAAGTAGAGGAAGGGGCCATGAGCCAAGGAATCCAGGCAACTTCTAGGAGCTGCAAAAGGCAAGGAAGCAGATCCTCCCCTGGAGCCTGCCTGAGGAACGCAGCCCTGCTGACCCAGCTTGGTCTCCTGATCTTCAGAATGTAAGAGAATAGATGTAGGGCTTACAGCAGCAGTAGGAAACGGATGTGATCCGTGAACGTCTGTTTTCTCCTCTCCTCCATCCCTCTGGTTAGCCTTTACTCTGTGGCCGGATCGATCATTTCCACCCCACGGTGTTAGCTGGATAGCCCTGGGGTATTCCCTGCTTTAATAATCGCCCTTCCAGGTGCAGGTCCCAGGGGTCAGGTTGTGCCCCATGACCTTGCCCCTGCTCACCACTGACTGGGCCAAGGATGAACTCTGGCCCAGTATGGGTTGGCCAGATTTTGTCTCTGGGGAATGTGGACTTGGGCCCCCCAGTGGGCTGGGGCATCATCTCTGCGCTTCTGTCAACCTGGGTGCTGTGGGCAGCATGTGAGGAGAGGAATGATGGAGGTCTGGAAGAAGGCAGAGAGCTGAGGAGCCGCACGAGACAAGAGAGTCACAGAGACACAGCAAGACGGGGGAGAAACAGACCGGCAGGGAACAGAAAAAGATATACAGGGAGTCAGAGAAAGGAACAGAGAGGGCAGGGAGAGACAGAGACACAGGGAGATACCCTGAAAGAGAGAGGGATAAACAGAGAGAGACAGAGAGAGCGAGGCACAGAGGGGACCAGGAGAGAGGCTCTGAGACAGAGGCCAGAGAAATGGAAAAGAACAGGGAGAGACTGAAAGAGATGGACACGGAGACAGAGATACACAGAGAACAGGGAGAAGCAGGGGAGAATAACAAAGAGGCACAGAGAAACAGAGAGACACAGAGATGCAGAGAGAGATACAGAGAGACACTCACAGAGAAAGACACTGAGAGAAACCCCACACACACACTCGCACACTCACACAGTCGCACACTCGCACGGTGACAGTCCTGGTTCCAGGGTCCTGGTTCCAGGCTCCAGGGAGCTGCAGTGCACCCACACCCTCGGGTGTGAACCACTTGCCCTTTTGCCCCAGGTAGTCTGGAGTGGGCTTCTGTTTCTTGAACCCAAGTATCCTGAGTGGGGTAAGTCCTCCTCCGACACCTATGGCGGCTCCTCAAGGCCAGCCTTGAGCCTGGCCCCCTTCACCCACACATGTCTCTTGCAAAAGCATCTGGGCGTTTTTTTATTAAAATTTTTTTAATTTTTGAAATAATTTTAGATTTACAGAAGAGTTGCAAAGATAGTACAGAGAGTCTGCATATTCCCTTCACCCAGTTTTGCCTAACGATTACATCTTGTAGAACGATGGGATAATTCTCAAAACTAAGAGATCAGCACTGCTGGGGCCGGCCCAGGGGCCGAGTGGTTGAGTTCGCGCGCTCCGCTGCAGCGGCCCAGGGTTTCGCTGGTTCTGATCCTGGGCACGGACATGGCACCACTCATCAGGCCACGCTGAGGCGGCATCCCACATGCCACAACTAGAAGGACTCATGACTAAAAGTACACAACTACATACCGGGGGGATTTGGGGAGATAAAGCAGAAAAAAAAAAAAAAAAAAAGGATGGCTACAGTTGTTAGCTCAGGTGCCAATCTTTAAAAAAAAAAAGCTGAATTAAAAAAAAGAAATCAACATTGTTAAAATACTACTAACTAAACTACAGGCTTTTTCGGATTTCACCAGTTTCTCCACTAACACAGGAGTCAGCAAACCCTTTCTGTAAAGGACTAGATAGTAAATATTTCCAGCTTTGTGAGCCATGTGGTCTTTGTTGCAATCACTCAGCTCTTCTATCGTAGCCCCGAAGCAGCCGTGGACGACACATAGATGGACAGGCTCCGCTGTGTACCAAAAAAAATGGATTTACAAGAGCAGGCAGAGGGCCAAACTTGGTAGTTCACTGACCCCCAGCCAGTGTTCTTTTTCCGTTCCAGATCTGACACTGCCTGTAGCTGTCACGTCTTCTTGGTCTCTCTCAATCTGTAATGGTTCCTCGGTCTTTCCTTGTCTTTTCTTTTTTTGATCTTGACATTTTTGAAGAGTACTGGTCAGATATTTTGTGAATCTTGCTCTATCTGGGTCTGTCTGATGTTTTCTTCTGATTTTACTGAGGTTATGCATTTTGGGAAGAATCGCCACAGAAATGCTGATGAGTCCTTGGTGCATCATATCAAGAGATCCGTGATCTCAGTGTGTCCCGCTGCGGGGGATGTTGACCTTACCACTTAGTTAAACAGGTGTCTGCCAGGTTTCTTTATTGTAAAGTTATTATTTTTCCCTTTGTGATTGACAAATTAATATTTTGAGGGAAATACTTTGCGACTGTGCAAATCCAGCTCCTCCTTACACGTCCTCCCACTGATTTTAGCATCCGTGAGTGGATCCAGCCTCGTGGCGTTCTCACGGTGACCTGCTGTCTCCCTCACTCCTTCCCCATTCATTAAGTGGAACTCGTCCCCGTTTATTTACACACTCATTTATTTACATCAGTATGGACTCGGGTATTTATCTTATTTGATGAGCTAAAATCCCAGTGCTATTATTTATCTTGCTTTGCAGCTTAAATCTCAAAGCCACTGTGGCTTAAGAACTGTTAGTTGGTGCCTGCTTGCATAGAGGTCGGTCAGTCAAACCCGTGTTCGTTTGTTCGTTCATTCATTCATTCATCAAGCATTAACTGAGCATCTGCTATGAGCTGGCCTGACAGTGAGCAGAATGGGCAGAAATTGCTGCCTGTTCTAATGGGGAGAGACAAACACGGAAGAAAGCGTAGGTGAGGGGAGCTGCTGTTCCAAGCTGGTGATGTTGAGGGTCCAGGTTTTTTATCAAAACAGCATTCACCACGCCGGAGTGTCTTCTGCACCCAGGCGTTCTATGGGGGACAGTGGTTCCATCAACCTGCTGAGGCTCAATCAGGAGGTGACGCTTGACTTTCGACACTTAGCTTTTTATTTAAAGCGTGATGACTCCTCACTTGGTTTTGAATGACCTGGTAACACAGTTCTGCCTTCTTTCCTTTCAGTCCCTTTCAATGGAAGCGGCATTATTAGAATCCTGGCGTGTCAAACAAAGAGCAGGGCCCTCAAAGGTGCCTGGCTTCATATTTTCAAACCAGGCTCCTGGGAACCCCGTGGACCTTGGCGGGGGTGTGATGAAGGGAGGGGCAGAGAGAGTAGCGCGGCTTCTCTTCTACCAGAATGACCCCCTTCTTATCCGGGTTATAAATTGGACTTCCATTCCATTTTCTTTGAACACAGGGCTTCTGCTGCTACGGAATGAAGTTGGATGACCCCTCATGTTACTCTTGTGAGCTAAGGCGGCATCGTGGTTAAGGGTCCAGACCTGCGTGTGGGTTGGGTCTCGGCTCTGCATCTTGTGACCTCCGTGGCCCTCTGGATGTGTCTCCTCGTCTGTAATGTGGGGGACGGCAGCAATTCCCATTCACAGGGCTGCCGTGAGGACGAGACAGCATAGTCTGTGGTGAAGCTCAGGGCAGAGGGCCTGGTCAACAGGCATTTAATTACTCCCGTTTAAAATTTCCAAGTTAGAAAAAATGAGGAAAGTGACCCATTTTCTTAAAAACAAACACTAAAAAGAATCCAAAAACTGCCGAGAAAATCCCCACCCCCACTCCCAGGAGGAACCACATGTGAGCCAGTCCAATTGCATTCTTCCAGACTGTGTTCTAAGCATTTGCAAATTTATAATATTTATATTTAGAAATACTTCTTATAAACAGGGGATTTCACTGTACATCCTGCTTTGCGATTTGCTTTGTTCGCCGAGTCCTAGATGCTGGGCAGGTTTTTTCATCAGAACCCAGAGGCAGAGCACATTCCTCCTGATGGCTGTCTGGTATGTCCCTGTAGGAATGCTCCCTCATTTTTAACCAGTCCCCAACTGAAGGACATTCAGGTTGTTTATAAGTTGTCGCTGTCACAGTCTGAATTTACATATCTGTACACATTTCTTTGCATTCATGTGCATGTATTGCTGCAGGATAAATTCACAGAAGTGGAATTGCTGGGTCAAAGGTTTTCCCACCTAATATTTTTATAGATACTGCCCGACTACCCTCCCAAAAGATTGTACCAATTTATGCTTCCATCAATAAAGCAGGAGAGGCCCTCCCGGCACCCGGCCCACATTCTCCCCATCCCTGCCACCTGACAGAGGAAAAATGCTTTTGTTTCCTTGACTATTCACGGTGCTGTGCGTGCGTCCACGTGTTTCCTGGCCACTCATAGTTGTTTCTTCTGTAAACTTTTGTTTTTAAATGAGGAAGCTGAATGAAGTCCAGAGAGGTTTGCGGCTCATCCAGGTTTGTGAACCCGCTTCCCTCTGCTGTTCCTCTTGCTGTCTGTTGTGTTTGGAGCTCAGGCTCTGTTCGCTTCTCGCTTGGTGAAATGTCTTAGGTCAGACTCCTCCAGAAATGGATGTGAGTCAAAGATTTGAAGGCTGCTAAGAGAAGCCTGGGGAGGGAGTGAAGGAAGGGGAGGAAACTAAGGGTGAGATTTTAGGGGAAGGTCACACCTCCCAGTCGTCCTGCGATCCTCTTCCCTCACCAGTCGCTCGCTGGCCCTGTGCTGTCGTGGGCAGGGGCACCAGGACCCAAACCCCCAGGGCAGAGCGGGAAGGGGTCCCGGAGCCCAGGTGGGAGCCCCAGAGCTCCCGGCAGCTGGGCTAGGGGCAGGAGGACACATCAACAGTGATGTGGGGTGTCAAGGGCACCAACAATGCTCTCTGTGGTACCCCCATTTCCTTTGGGGACGCACTCCTCCCCCACTGTCAGCCCAGTTTCGGTTTAGGTGGAACCTCAGAAGGGAGCCCTGCCTGGCTTGAGCAATTATGCATTCTATCCCCCTGCCTAAATGATTGACTGAGGGTTGGGCCCACAGGACCATTTCTGCCAATGAAAGTCAGGCCAGGATCTGTTTGGGGACAGAAGTCCTGGCTCGTTTTCACCGCTACTTCTGGTTCCATGCGTGACTAAACCTCGGTTTCTGTGGCCCTCCACCTGCCAGTGAGCAGCTGTACCCTTTCCAGTCTTTGCTGCTGTGAGCGGGGCTGCTGAGGGCATCTTGTGCCCGGGGCTCAAAGCTCGCACGTGTGCCTGGGAGCAGAACTGCTGGGTTACAGGGAACGTGCTCGTCCCCCCGACTGGACAAGGCAGCATTGTTCTCCAGCGTGCCTGCAACAATTTGCACACCCGTCGACTGTGGGCGAGCGTTCCTGTTGTTCCACACCTCTCCCCAGCCGCGGTATTGTCAGATTTCTTATCTTCTGCTGGTTAGAGGGTGTCAGAAGGGGCCTCCCTCTGGTCTTCCTTCGCATCTCCCTGACTAATGTGCTTACTCACCAGTCAGGTTTCTCAAAATCATTTCTTCCTGATTCTCACCCACTGTCTTTCCCACGTAGAAGTCAGCTGCTCTTCCTTCTGTCTGGAATGCCTCCTGCAGAAACCCTCCTACCCTCCCAAATGGGGCCACTAGGACACCTCCTCCCAGAAGCCTTCCCTCATTCCCCTATAAGGGACAACTCCTCCTCCTCAGCCACCCTCCACACTCTGTGTACCCCTGGTCTTCCCAGAGCACCATATTTCCCAGCATCGGCACTGGGAAATCACAGGGGGATCAAGTCCTAACCATCTCTTTTCTCTCCTTCCACTCCCGCCTTGCCAACCAGGTGGCTTCTCACAGAATGGGCTCTGTTTTCCTCTCTCCCGCTCTGAGTTTATGCCCTGCCAGTGGCATCAAAGAAGGGAGCAGTTATGGATTAAGTTCTCAAAAGGGATCACCTACTGCCTAATGCACTGGTCCCCCGCCCTGACAGTAACCTGCCAGAGAAATCCAAGAGCTTTCCACCCCTGACACCTCCAAAAGGAAGAACGCAGCAGCCATCTGTTACAGCCTCTGGGCTTGTCCTAAGGAGGGATGGACACGCACATCCATTGGTCTGCCCGGGGAGCATCCCAGTAGGAGTGGCACCTCAGCTTCCGTGCCTGCTCCTCTCCACTGCCACCCAGCTCACAGATGGCCTTAGAAACAGGGATGGATTGCTCATCAGCTCTGACTCAGTGCCTGTGAAAAACCAGAAAGTGGCAGAGAAGGCTGTACCTCTGCCAATGAAAGACGACTGCCTTGAGACACAGCTGTCCCTGGGCACCTCTGGGGTTACTGGCTTCCATGTTCCAGAGGTTTAGACAGAACTGAATGACCTGGAACAGTGCCCGTGAATTTGCAAACCTCAGATTGAACAAGATTTTCATTTTGTCCCAGGAACTACAAAGCAAGACAGAGTGTTCGACACAGCTCCAAATGGACCAGCACAAGCTGGAAGACAGGGTCTTGTCTCCAGGGCCCGGGCAGCTGCCTCTGCCCTTCCCGCGTCCTGGTCACGAGGGTGGGGGGGTGGCGCTCAGCAGCTTTAGCAGTAATGGAAGATTAGGTTTAAGGCCCCTCAGGGGTGGCGTTGTCACTGATCTAGAAGTTCCCAGACCTTGAAGATTTTGATTAAATGGTAATTTCCCACTCTTCTGTGCAGCAGACACTTGGGAGGCGGCGAAGCCGGGAGGCGGGCGTGCGGGGGCCCGGAGACTTTAGGTGGATTATTCAGCTCAGCAAAGGCTGTTTTTCGTTTGCAAGGGGGAGAGAAAGATGCCTGCCCTCCCCACTTGACAGTTTCCTTCTAAGGGTCGAGGGGAGACGGGGTTAAAGCCCTCTGTGGTGCCGGGTGGTGCCCAGTCTTGGGGATTCTTGGATCATAAAAACAAATTAATTAAAAAAACATTTTGGGGACTGCCTAAGTCTGCCAACTTTTTGCATCCTAAATTAAGAGTATTAAAAGGAAAATCAAATTAGCAGCTATCTTGGCCATCAGTATAGGGGAATAAAGGCTATTTTTAGCCCCCCTGCCCCACAAAAACTACTGTAGGCCACAGTCTCAGAGTAAAGGTCGGGCAGCCCCTCCCTGAGGGCCTCATGTGATGACACGTGTGCACAGCCATGTGTGGTGAAGACACGCTGTCCTTAATTGGGAGTGCCACCAAGCCCACATCATGGGCAACTCTTTGGAACCCCTGGCAGTGGGAACAAGCCCAGGCGGGAAGGACAGGATGGAGTCCCATTCGCCATGCACCCCTCCATGACAGGGATCCTCCACGGCGCCCAGGATTCTGAGCCTGGGGTGGCTGCAAGAGACAAGGGTGAGCGCTGGGCGCGTGCTCCAGAGCCACGGTCTGAGCCCCTGTCCCTCCCAGCGGATGGAGGGCTGAGGGAAGCCCTGAGACAGTGGCCCAGCCTCCTACCCAGGGGGAGAGCTTGGAATGTGCTGCTTTCTTCCATGGCACTTAGCCCCTTGGGCCTCCCGCCATCTCTGAGCATCTTCTCTCCCTACTGCTCTTTAAGAGAAGTCAACCAGCTGGGGAGCCTTCAGAGAGGGAGCTGGACATGCTGCGTGGCTTTCTTTAATGTCTTTTTAAAAAATGACGCAGCAGGGGCTGCGGGAGGTGTCCCAGGCAGAAGGGGTGGGGGTGACGAGGATGAGGGGGGCAGAGCAGGAGAGGCCTGGCAGGGCGTGGGCTAATCTCGCCGTCGGGCTGCCTCTCGAGGTGGCTGTTTTTTTAGAAAGCTTCAGTGGAGTCCAGCACGTGCGCAGAGCAGCGTACTGCTCACGCGGAAAATCCTGTGCCGCCCGCCCCAGGTCATGAAGGATCAGAACTGGTCCCCTAGGAACCCCGACCTCCTCCCAGAGTCATCACTGTCTGACCTCTGACGCGGGACATTGGTTCGCCTGCCCTTGAACTTCTGTAAGTGGAGCGTTCCAGCGTCTTGCATCCTGCAGGCTGGGCACAGGGCGGAGGGAACTGGGGACTGCGGCGTCCCCCACGGGCCTCCACAGAGCGCATCGGCCCCCTTGGAGCGTGTCTGCGCACCACCTCGCAGAGCGCATCCGCGCCCCCTCCGAGCGTGTCCCCTCGCGACCTCGCAGAGTGTGGGCAGCACACCTGCTGCCGTCGCGGCAGAGCCGGGTGCTTGCCAGCGCGGGGCTGCCGGGACCCTTCTTCGCCCCTGGCGCAGGTCCCAACGAGTGTCTGCGGGTGTTGACCCGGGAGCGGCGTCGGCGGGCTGTGGGGTGGGCCCCGTGCCCCTGCAGTCTGTCCTGCAGCTCTCCTGGGGGTCGGACCCGTCCGCGTGGAAGGGCTCTATCCGAGTGCAGTCTAGGAAGCAGACGCCTTCGCTTCCCTTTCCCCTCCCTGCGCCTGGGCTGCTCTGCCCCTCGCGGTTACGCCCCCTCCCCAAGACCACGACCAGCCCATGTGCCGCGGATCCCCAACACGTGGCTCCATCGAGGGCCCCTGCTCATCAGGGTGCCTCATAAACGCGAGCTCTCCTCTTTTGGCTTCTGTGGTCCCGCTGAGATCTCCCGCCTTCCCGGGGCGTCGGTCGCGAGCTAGCTCTGCTGCCTCCTGGGTCTGCCTCACCGTCCCCAGCCTCTCTTCTGAGGTCGGCTCTGGCTAGCCAGCTGCCACTAAACGTCCCTCTTGATCGTATCTCAGGTTCTCAAATTCCAAGTGTCCAAAGCGCAACTCACCATCTGCCTCTCAACCTTCATTCTCTTCACCTTTTCCACCTCAATGGCCTCAAAGAAGGGCTGGCGGGGCACCCTGCTGCTCCAGCCACAGTCCTCCCTCAGCTGCTCAGCCCGTCACTGGCCAAATGACGTCAACTCCATCTCTTTAATATTGCAAAGATTTCCTCTTCCCTCCAGCCCACCACCTCAGGCCAGACCTAGAAGGGTCTCCCCCATTACCTCCCCAAAATCCCGAGGATGGAGTCAAAGCATAGTTCTCCATACTGCAGCCACAGGGGACCTTCCAAAACCCACACCCGCTCCTGGCTCTCCTCTCCCTCGAGCTTTGGTGCTGGCAACATGGGAAAGCCTGGACGGATGTCAGCACTGTGGGAGGAGAGCCAGCCAGGCCTCACACACCTCCAGGTAGTGCCCAGCACCGTCTCTGAAGCAGTAATGCAGGAGGAAAACAGGAGAAAAAGCGAGCCCAGATCCAGTCACGCTCTGGAGCTCCCGTTCACAGAGAGCACAGGGACAGGGAAGCACGTCACCACGCTGGGTGTGCACCTGGCGAGAGGCAGGCCACCTCGCCTGGCTTCTTCAGCCAGCAAAGAGTAAGGGAAGACAAAGGGAGGAGGACCCGAAAGACTACAGAGGCCGCTGACCAAGTGCCACGTGCCGGCCCGGCGGGATCCTGAATTGGCCTGAACTGAACAATCCACCCGGAGAACATTCCTTTATGAGGCAATCGCAGAAACTTACATATGGCTGGATATTTGACGATATTTAGGAGTTCCTGGGAGTGCTTTAGATGTGATTGTGGTTTGTGCTCATGTTAAAGAAGAGCTCTTAGCGACACACACTGCAGAGGAAGTAGGGATTTGTGTGATGTCTGGAATCTGCTTTGCAATGATCCCTTTTTCGGGGGGCAGGGTGACTGCTGGGGCTCAGTGAAGGGCACAGGGAGATCCATCATACTCCTCTGTTCATTTTTGTGCATGTTTGAAATTTTCCTTAAAAAAAAATTTTTTTAAAAAAAGCATTCCAGTTTCCCAGCACCCGTAGCAAAAGGCCGGATTCTTGTCTCAGCACCTGGCCTCTTCCGCAAGGCTCCTGGGACCCGTCTGCCTCTCCCTCCACCTGCCCCATCTATGCCTGTCCCGGTGAACCACTGACCCTCTTCGCAGCAGGCCCCCCAACTGCCTGTACTTTCTTGAACCTCTCTTATTTTTCTCCAGGAGAGGTAAACATTCATGTGGTTTAAAGATGCAGTGCCACATGCGTGTAGGTGATCATGTCTCCGTGTCTTGTTTCTCCTCCCAGAGTTGTTATGCCTACACAAGTGATTACAAACCCCTGTTCCCTGTCTGCCTCTTGACAGGAAAAGTAGCACAATAGCACGCTGCTGCGCGCCTTGCCTCTCACCTCGCACGCCCTGCAGAGCCTTCCTGACCAGTGCGTGATGTCTCGTTCTCTAACACAGCTGCACAGCAGTCACTTGACCACTCTCCTCTGACGGACATGTGGGTTCCATCCCCTGGCTCCTCTACTCTTGCAAACAGGGCAGCAGTGAATAACCACGTGCTCGCATCGCCTCTGGGGGTGCCCTACCTCCCGCCCCAGGCCACCTCTGCCACAAATACTCCCCTCCCCTGCACTTCTCTTCCCCAACTTTTTGCCTGTCCAACACCTGTTCATCCTCCAACTTTGGGTTACATATCACTTTATCTGGGAAATACCCTCAGATTAAGATAAATGTGTGCATGCTAAGAAGAAAGGCTCTGGGGTCAGACAGCCTGGAGTTGAATCTCGCCTCTGCCACTTAGGGGGAAGGTTACCTACCCTCTCTGAAGCTATTTCCTCTGCAAAATGCACTTGATGATAATCTCTCTCTCGTTGGTTTACTGCTGGATTCAATGAGATAATGTATGTGTGGAGTCCTTAGAACACTGCCTGGACCATAGTAATTACTAAATAAATGATGTTACTATTATTGTCATTGCATAGATGGCCTTTTCCTTCAGAATGCCTTTTCTCCAGCCTCCTACATACAAATCACATGGTTAAGGCCTAAATGAGTGCCTCTTAATCTTTGTTTCCTAGTCCATTCAACTGAAAATTAGTTTCTCTTTTTTTCATACTCCCCCAGTGTCTCAATGTAACAATCGGGAATGCTTTTGGCTGGGAGTAACAGGAAATCCATCCAAAATAGCCTTAGGATATCCGGAGCGTGTGTTTCCCACACAGTGAGAAATTGGGAGATTGGAGCTACAAGGCATTGATTCAGCTACTCAATCAAGTCACTGAAGACCCAGGCAAATTTCTTCCGTCTCCTCCATCATCCTCATTGTGTTGCCTATTGGTCTTTAAAATGGTTGCTTCTTCTCAATCTTTTGAGGAATCTCCATACTGTTTTCCATAGTGGCTGCACCAGTTTGCGTTCCCACCAGCAGTGTACGAGGGTTCCCTTCTCTCCACACCCTCTCCAACACTTGTTATTTCTTGTCCTCTTAATACAGCCATTCTGACCAGTGGGAGGTGATATCTCACTGTAGTTTTAATTTACATTTCCCTAATAATTAATAATGTTGAACAACTTTCCATGTGCGTATTGGCCACCTCTACATCTTCTTTGGAGAAATGTCTGTTCTGATCTTTTGCCCGTTTTTTAATTGGGTTGTTGTTTTGTTGTTGTTGAGATGTATGAGTTCTTTATATATTGTGGATGTTAACCCCTTATTAGATATATACTTTGCAAATATCTTCTCCCAATTGTCAGGTTGTCTGTTCATTTTGTTGATGGTTTCCTTTGCTGTGCAGAAGCTTTTTAGTTTAATGTAGTCTCATTTGTTTATTTTTTCTTTTGTTTCCCTTGCCTGGTGAGACATGCTATTCGAAAACATGCTTCTAAGACCAGTGTCGAAGAGCATACTGCCTCTGTTTCCTTCTAGCAGTTTTATGGTTTCAGGTCTTACATTCAAGTCTTTAATCCATTTTGAGTCACTTTTTGTGCATGGCGTAAGATAATGGTCTACTTTCATTCTTTTGCATGTGGTTGTCCAGTTTTCTCAGCAACATTTTTTTCCCTAAAGATTTTATTTTTCCTTTTTCTTCCCAAAGCCCCCTGGTACATAGTTGTATATTTTAGTTGTGGGTCCTTCCAGTTGTGGCATGTGGGATGCCACCTCAGCATGGCTTGATGAGCAGTGCCACGTCCGTGCCCAGGATCCGAACCAGTGAAACCCTGAGCCACTGAAGTGGAGTGCACGAACTTAACCACTCGGCCAGGGGGCAGGCCCCTCAGCACTGTTTAATGAAAAGACTTTCCTTTCTCCATTGTATGTTCTTGGATCCCTTGTCGAAAATTAGCTGTCCATTCTGGGTTTACTTCTGGGCTCTCGATTCTGTCCCATTGATCTGTGTGTCTGTTTTTGTGCCAGTACCATGCTGTTTTGGTTACTATGGCTTTGTAGTATATTTTGAAATCAGGGAGTGTGATACCTCCAGCTTTGTTCTTTTTTCTCAGGATTTCTCTGGCTATTTGGGGTCTTTTGTTGTTCTATATAAATTTTAGGATTCTTTGTTCTATTTCTGTGAAAACTGGGTCTTTGGTAGGGATTGCACTGAATCTGTCGATTGCTTTAGGTAATATGGACATTTTAACTATGCTAATTCTTCTAATCCAAGAGTACAGACTATCTTTCCATTTCTTTGTGTCTTTGATTTCTTTCAACAATGTTTTATAGTTTTCAGTGTACATATCTTTCACCTCTTTGGTTAAATTTATTCCTAGGTATTTTATGCTTTTTGTTGCAATTGTAAATGGGATTATGTTCTTAATTTCTCTTTCTGTTATTTCATTGTTAGTGTATAGAAACAACCATATGATCCAGGTATTCTGCTGCTGGGTATTTATTCTAAGAACACAAAAACATGAATGTGTGAAGATACATGCACCCCTATGTTCGTCACAGCATTATTCACAATAGCCAAGGCTTGGAAACAACCTAAGTGCCCATCAGCAGATGAATGGATAAAGATGTGGTATATATACACAATGGAATACTACTGAGCTATAAAAAAAGATGAAATATTGCCATTTGTGACAACATGGATGGATCTTGAGGGTATTATGTTAAGCGAATTAAGTCAGATGGAGAAAGTCAAATACCGTGTGATCTCACTCATAAGTAGAAGATAAAAACAACAAGAACAAACAAGCATATAGATATAGAGATTAGATTGGTGGTTACCAGACGGGTAGGGGGCAGAGAGGAAGGTGAAAGGGGCAATAGGGCACATGTGTACAGTGATGGATGGTAATTAGTCTTTGGGTGGTGAACATGATGTAGTCTACACAGAAATCGAAATATAATGATGTGCACCTGAAATTTATATAATGTTACAAACCAATGTTACCTCAAAAAATAAATAAATAAGTAAAAGCAAACTTAAAAAAAAAAGATTGTTGCCTCTTGGTTACAAGATGGCTGCTGTGGCTCTAGCCATCATACCACCTTCAAAACCACAAGGCCACAGGATGTGTGGTCTCAATAAGGATGGCCACAGTATCTTTCCGAGAAGCCTTCTGGCATATTTCTATCATGCAGAACTGGGTCACATGCCCACCCCAAGAAAGGGATTATCTTCTTTGAAATCTAGAGATCTCTACTCCATCCCTGCCTAAGATCAGGGTTGTATCAGTAAGAAGGGAAGGTTAACCACAGTGTCTGTTACATTCAGTAGGCACCTCTCCTTGGAAAATGGTCCTTTCCCACCTTTATTGTAGTTTTATCTCCCTTGCTACTGTGGGCTTGCTGAGGGAGGACCCGTTCCCAAGCACACTGTGTCCTCCACAGCATTGAGCAGAGGCCTGTATGCAGTGAAAGCGTTTGTGGCTGTGGGATGGGTGGACAACCTCAAAGCCACTGTCCGGTCACAGCAGATGTTGACTCAGGATCCTCCCTGGGAAGTCTGAGCTCTGCGGGTGACAGTGACACAGCACTGCAATGCCCACCTCTGCCCCCAGCCCCTGGGACTTAGTTTCTTCTCGTGGCTGTGACGGTGGGAATCAGACCACTCCCCCACCTGCCCCCACCCCTCTTTCTTATACTCCCCGACACCCTCCTCCAGAGTGGGAGGATTGAATCACCCTGTGCCTGTGTCTGCGTGTGTTGGGTTAACTTGGGTCACGGAGAGTGAGTCATCCCGTTGGATATACTTGGGGAAAAGGGAATTTTGGCCACAAAGGGCTGACAGTATCATAAGCACTCAGGCCAAGCATGGGAGAGGCCAGGCTGTTTGCTGCTTCTGGGAGGTGTGTAAATGAGTCACTTGTCGTGCGCTGGGTCAGGGCACTCCCAGGCTGGAGGATGAGTCCTCCCTCCCCTCACGGGGCCGCTGAGCTGTAACTGGCGGGGAAGTTATTGCCTGGGCCTCAAAGCCGCAGCTGGTTAAGACGTCGTCACCGCTTCTCCCCTTCCGGGCGGGAAACAGGCAAACGAGCCAGCACTCAGCCAGGCTCAGATCTGTGTCTCAGCTGCAAATGACGCCATCCACAAAAGAAGACAAGAAGATACGCATGGCCGGCTCCCGAACTTGGCTGCGGCTCACTTTCCTTGTGGCTGCAGTCCTCCTAACCCTGTGGGCTCCACCCCGGTGCTGCCCCCTCATTCCTAAGATTCAGGAGATGGGGCAATGCGTGATCGCATGTTTGGCTGAGTGGAGGCTCAGCTTACAAGCCACATTATAGGTCATCAAAATTCAGGGTGTTAAGATATAATAGAATTGAAAGCACTAAAACCAAGCCGGAGGTTATTTTTTATTTTTCCTCGATGACACAGAGGGCACGTCTAGAATTTTTAATGGGGCCTGAGGCTGGTCGTGGTGAGTCCCCATCAGCCAGGGGGGCACAAGCTTGCAGGGGTTCTGGTTATTGGAGCCTGGTGGTCTGGAGTCTGAATTACCAGGAGTTAGCTTAAGCGGTCCATCTTCCCTTCTTTAAGGTCACTTGAGAGCTGGCACGACCTGTCCCTCTCGAGTCTCCGAGGGCCAGGGAACACCTGATCCTGGCCTCTGTCTGGCTCATTTTAGGAACCGCTCTTTGCATGGGGTTTTCACCCTCTGGCCTTGGCCGGGAGTCTAGTAAACTGCTCTCCTGGACGTGGAGGGCAGGAAACTTTGTTGCCCCATTCAGGCAAGCTTTCAACACCGTTCCTTCCGTCTGCATCCCAACGCAGATAAGCTAAGGCGTGTGGAGCAGTCAGGACAGAGCCAGACACGGCTTAGGGCTTGTCAACGGCACACTGTCACCCAGTGTCACGCAAGGCTGCGCACATGTCTGGCCCATGGAGGAACGGTCTGGTGTGGTTGGGCATGGCAGCGTCAGCTCCTTTCTGAGTCTGTCTTGGGCATTGTATTTCAAAGCATCGCTTCTCTCCGCTCTCCCACGCAGCTGGCATGGGCAGATGGGCTGGGGAGGGCTGTCCCTTCACAGGTGTCACCCTCTTCTCCCCCTAAAAGGCCAAGACGGAATCCAGCTGGGGCCCAGAGGGAAGCAGGCACAGACCCATGTTAACGAAGGGATCCCTTTTCCAATCGCTTCCTGTGGTCGGCTGCTCATCTCCACGTGAGGCCGTGTGCCGAGCCTGGCCGGGGGGCCCTGTGTGGCCCTGCGTCTATCACAGTTGTAGGAGAGAGGGTGACTAGTTTTCATATGCCTTCGTTCCCCAAACATCTACAGTTTCCTCTACATTGTGAGGTCCTCGGAGGCCCCACTGTCTCATCCGGTAACATAACAGATGCTCAATAAATGTTGAATCGACATTAAATTTAACTGTGTATTGTATGGCGGTTCCTCCAAAAATTAAAAATAGAATTACCATATGATCCAGCAATTCCACTCTTAGATACATACCCAGAAGAATTGAAAGCAGGGACATGAACAGATGTCTGTACACCCATGTTCATAGCAGCATTATTCGCTACAGCCAAAAAGTGAAAGCAACCTGTGTCTCTTGGATGAATGGATAACAAAATGTGCCATGTCCACACAGTGGAGTATTATTCAGCCTTGAAAAGGAATGAAATTCTGACACACGCTCCAACACGGATGAAACTTGAGGACATTATGCTGAGCTAAATGAGCCAGTCACAAAAGGACAAATACTGCAGGATTCCACTTATATGAGGTACTTCCAGTCATGAGTTCATAGAGACAGAAAGTAGAAGGGTGGGTGCCAGGGGCCGGGGTGGGCAGGGAGTTAGTGTTTAATGGAAACAGAGTTTCAGTTTTACAAGATGAAAGAGTTCTAGAGACCGATGGTGGTGATGGCTGCGCAACAGAACCAGTTAATTTAATTTAATTTAATCAGTTAATTTAATTTTTTAAATTAATTAAAAAGTTAGCCAAGTATTTCTAAATGCCACATTGTTTTGGTGCGGCTTTATGTAGAGACTTCAATCTGATACAAACGTGACTAGAAAAGAAGATTCATCTTACTGTTTGGGGGGATTTTTTGCGGTAACATTGGTTTGTAACGTTATATAAACCTCAGGTGTACATTGTTATATTTCGATTTCTGTGTAGATTACATCGTGTCCACCACCCACAGACTAATTACCATCTGTCACCACACACCTGTGCCTGTCACCCCTTCCCCCGTCCTCCCTCCCGCTGACGTCTCATTGGGCTTACGATAGAGGCCTCGCTCTTTCTGGCTCGTCCAATCCTTGGTCCTCCTGCCGGCAGGCTGCCCTGCTGCAAGCGAACCCTCAGGTTTCTTCCAAGGGTCCCAAGGAGCCTGTGCGGAGCCGCATGTCCAGGGCTGAGAAAGCTGGCACACGCACCTCCCGGCGGGGGTGGGACACCGCTGCTGGCTGGGGCGGACGTCACCGGGCCTGTGCGGTGAAGGGCCTCTGCTCTGGCTCAGCTCAGTCTCACTGCAGAGAGGGACTAGCCGGCTTGCTCTGCTTCTGGAAGCACCAGAAAAATCTGCTTCCCGTGCCCACTGCTAGCCATGGATTCTCTTTGCCTTCTGCCCACAGGAGTGAAATAAAGAGGCTGGGGAGCAAGCAGAAACAGGTGAGGGTGCTGACCTCACTCAGCCGCGCTCAGCGGGAGGCCCGTTTGGAGCGGGAACCCTGCCCCGCCCTTTCCCCATTCAGCACCAAAGTCACAAACAAGCCCTTGGCCGGGGTCCTAACGAGCTTCTGTCGAGCACAGCCTGCGCTTTCGACACAGAAACACAATTAGCCATGCACAAGTGGCCTGGGAAGCACGAGGCGGCGCACTGGGCGCCCGCTTCGCTCCGAGGACCGCCCCTGCCCAGGCTTGCTTGGAAACAGGGTTTGGGCTCTTTAGGGTCCCTAATGACTAATAACTCAGAGAGAACATTGTGTTCCAGCCCTCGGCCCGTCCAGGTCCTCAAGGCGGCAAGAGACAAGTGTGTGAGTGTGGGTGTGAGGGTGTAAGAGTGTGTGTGTCAATGCTTCAGGGTGCAGATGCTGGAGTTACACATGTTGGTGTTAAGATCAGCGTCCCCTCTGGCAGTCTGTGATGCTGGGAAGGTTACCTGTTCTTAGGGCCTCAGTCCTGTGGCCTGTAAAACCAGGGTGACAACAGAGACCTCTCCCTGGGTGGGGGGGGCTAAAGGAGGTGCTGCAGGCAAAGCCTTGGCTGTGGTTGGGACCCATCCAGCCCGGGCTACTGTTAACAGAACAGGCTTTACAGATTTCAGTCTGTTTAAGAAACCATTTTCTTTCTTTTTTTCTTTTAAATTAATTAATTATTATTTTTGTGTGTGTGTGTGGGAGATTAGTCCTGAGCTAACATCTGCCACCATCCTCCTCTTTCGGCTGAGGGAGACAAGCCCTGAGCTAACATCCATGCCCATCTTCCTCTGCTTTATATGTGGGACGCCTATCACAGCATGGCTTTTGCCAAGCGGTGCCATGTCCGCACTTGGGATCCGAACCGGCGAACCCCGGGATGCCAAAGCAGAACGTATGCACTTAACCGCTGCAACACCCAGCCGGCCCCTAACAAGCCATTTTCAAATTTGTATTTGTAAATGCCACTCAGAAGCTGGCTGTGAAAACAGAAAGCAGCCTGTGCCCCCACAGAGCCCGGGGACAGCTGATGCTGAGAAAACGATTCTGGGTGGGGTCAGCGTGACGCGGGAGCATTTGGTGCAAACCAGGAGGCAGCTGTGCTTGCTTTCAGGTCTGTTCGCTCCTAATTTTTGTTAGCTTTTTTTCTTGAGAAGAAAGGCTGTTTCTGTGGCCTGGAGACAGTAGGGTATGGATTGTGGTCCACTGAAGGCTGTAATGAAGAGTGGAGTCTGCTGTGCATTCGTTTGTCCCTCTACAAATCCATGATTCTCTAGCTATGAGGATGGAATCCCACATCAGATGAACTGGAGCCAGAGAGAACAAGCAACCCCAAAGACATTTATTACCTATTGTCTCACAGAATTGGAAAGAACAAAGATGGATCTCCCAGCCTCAGTCAGAGCTGGATCCAGGCCTCAGATCTCGTCTCAGTCTCTTTCCTTCCCCTCTTCATTCTTGGCAGCTTCAAGTGCACGCGGGGAACACTCAGATCATGATTTCAGACTAAGAGGGAGCCTCTCTCTCTTCCAGAGCCCACAGACTGAATTTTGTGGAGGGATTCTGATGGCCTCCATAATTCTGGGCAGGGAAATGGGGCACCAGAGTTGGCCAGACCTGGGTCCCATGCTAACCCTGCAGCCAGAGGATAAAGTGACCACAGCCCCGCACGACCCATGTCGGTAGGTGAAGGCGTGTGGCAGACAGAGCTGTCTACACCAGCGCTCGGAGGGAGAGCTGTGGACAGCCTCTGAGCACTCAGGGCGAGCAGCTGATGCAGACTTTTTCCTGGCCCTTCACCCAGTGTGCTTAAAAGGGCCAGTCTGGCACGTGGCGAGGGGTCAGCCTGCTTCCTTGCATTCAAAAGCTGAGAAGTTTCTAACTATTCTTCAACCAAACCACAAGAGTGAGGACTAAGTGCCCCCAAGTGGGGCCAACTGTGCGGCACTGTGGTGGCAGCTCCCGTGACGCTGTCTCCTGCCTGACACCCAGAGTCCCCTCCCCACCGAGTGGGACTGACCTGGGACCATGAGATACGGCAGAAACGACTTCCAGGCTCCATCACACAGACGCTGCGGCTCTGCCTTGCTCTCCTTGGGTCACCCGCCGGGGAAGCCAGTACTCTGGAGGAGCCACTCGGTGAGGAGCTGAGCCTCCCCCCAGCAGCCGGCCCAGCCGCCAGGCACGCGGGTGAGCCGCCTTAGAAGTGGCTCCTCCGCCCCGGTTGATCCTGCGGCAGATGCAGCCCTTGCTGACTCCTGGCTGCAACCTCCTGCGGGGCCCTGAGCCAGCGCCGCCCGGCTGAGCCCCTCCTGAGTCCCGACCACAGGGTCCGTCGGAGGCAGTCAATGTTCCTTTTGCTGCAAGCCTCTCAGCTGGGGGTAGCCTGTGACGCAGCAGGAGATAACGATACGAGCAGGTTGTGGCCTCTTGCCTGCCTCCCAGGGACAGAGTCACATGAAGAGTTTCCTTGGGTCAGTTTCAAAGCACTTCTCAATGATCCTCTCAGTGATTGTTACAAACTTTAGATCTCACAAATGGAGTCACGCTGATACCACAGGGCTTTTCCTACTGTCTCAACACTGCGAGTTTGCAGATTTGAAACATTATGTTAACGCTTGTACCTCCCGCTTCTGTACTAGACGTGGGAGGCGTCGAGCTTTGCCCAGGACAGAGGCCTTCAAAGACCTGCCCCTCGCCTTCCGTGTGGCTGAGAGCAAGTGCAGCGCCGGCCATGCAATCGCGCTGGTGACGTGTAGCAAGAGTGCCTGGGTTCTGAACCCAGTAAAGCATTCTGGCTGAAGTGTGGCCCTGGCAAGCAAGCCAGAATTCAAGGAAGTCCAACTGTGGGCCATTGGAATCAGCGTGGTTGACTCAAGAGGCAGACCCTGCACAGGGTCCTCAAGGGCTGCCCCCCAGGACGGCTGAAACACCCCCAGCACCTCCTGCCCGGGGCCCCCACATGGCTCGCCAGGGCTCCTGGGCACTGGGCACTGGGAAAAGCGCACCCGCCTGCTTTTCCATGGATCTCCCTCTCTCTGCTACAAACCCTCAGCCGCTTAGGGGTCAACGCCTTGGTCCCTCCCACAGAGGACCTGGTGCCAGGCACATTTCTGATCCTGCCCTTGATGGTCCAGTCGTTACCATCCATCATAAGCCCTTCTGGGAAACTGTCCAAAGTCCTCCAGCCTCTTCTCACTCATCGCTGGACTCCAATAACTAGAAGAAACGCCACACCATTTTCTGTGTGCTCAGCATACCAGCCAGGACTCTGCAAGGCACAGAAAACCCAACTCAGACGGGCTCACGGGACCCACTGGCCCGGGGCTCAAGCAGCGTCCTCAGGACGCTCGCTGGCTCCTGCACCTTCCGTCTCTGGTTCCCTTGGAGTGTCGGCCCCAGCAGTCCTGTGAGGCAGGGCAACACGAACAACAGCCCCCCAGGGCCACGGGGCTGGGGAGAGGTACTCCCCCGGAGGAAGCAGGACTGCCAGGGAGACTCATTTGAAAAACAGCAACAGTCCACTTCCATCAGCACACTCTTAATATTCCCTTTTACTGTCAGGTCCATGCTGTCTTTCCAGGAGACTTTTAGACTCCTCAAGGCTAGCATCCATGCCTTATGTTCCTTATAGCAGAGCCTAAATAGAAATGGTCTCCTTGTCCTCTCTGCTTGCATACCTTCTGTGACAGGGAGCTCATTACATCCAGAAGTCATTCCTTTTGTGGAATCGGTCTCCTCTTTGTGACTGTCACCCACAGGGCCAGTTCTGCCTAATGTCAAAGAACACGAGTCACCGGTCACCATGTTCCCTCCTCCCTCCTGTAAGTCTCTGACAGATGGACTGGGTACACAGCGCTGCTGTCCAGTGGAAGTGCTGTGTTCTGTCTCCTGGCATTGCGCAGAGCTCCTTCACCCCAAATCAGGCTCAGCTGCCTTTGTGGAAACGCTGCTGTCTCATCTTCCCTCGCCCAAAATAGCCAGTTCCTTACCGGGGGACCCAAGGTGGTGGGGGGCAGAGACAGGGATGTGGTAAGCCATCCAGACATGCTTGGTTTGGAAACATTCCTGGAAAGGTCAACATTGACATCAGCCAAACATTAGGCAAAGCACTTCCAGCTGGCCGTCAGCCAGGGTAAACAGAATGGTGAGGAAAGTCAAAGCAGCGTCCAGCGAACCACAGACAATCAGTCGTGAACAAATGCTTCCTCTGGGGAGTATGACTTTCTTGTAAAGGAATTTGTAGTTGTTTGCAGATGACATCAATGCCCTCCATCCCATTTCACGTCAGATTTGGGTGACATCCAGCTGGACCCTGTCCGGGTCACGTTAATTGGGTGGCTCTTTTCAGATAATTGTTTCCTTCTCACAATTGCATGAGCAATCTCAAAGTTGAAAGACAAGCAGTGCAATTTTGAGGTGTCTGCCCTCATTTTCAGTCATGTCGTTGGTCCCCAGGCCTGGCAGTCCCCATGTGATGCGTCTTCTGCCAGGTGGCACACTGCTGCATCCATCTAAGCAGGGACATGGTCACTGCACCCCTGCTTTCGGATCACCCTTCCCCAGCCACCTCCTCAGCCCCCAGGCAGGGTGACAGAGCACAGGAACCTCGTCTCCCCTGGGTCTCTCCGTCGCTCTCCTCTGGTGCTGCCCACCTGAAAGGACAAGTTGCATTTGCCACACTGCCAAGGGCTCTCAGTGACACAGCTGAGGAAACGACGCGGTTTTCTGGGAGCCACTTATAATGCCCCACGGTCTTTTCCCGGTTCTCCACTGCTCTCACGGCCCCTGTGCTGGTGGCCTTGCCGTACCCCGGCTGGCTGAGGGAGGTGTGCCACATGTGCCCTCGTCTGGGCCGTCCCCACTGTGTGGGTGAAGGGGCAACCGGCACAGCACATGCTCAGGGCTCATCTGAGTAGAGGAGTGTGCACTTGACCAGAGCGAGGGGTTGGAGGGCAAGGTCGTGGGAGCAAGGGGGCGGGGAGAGTGCCAATTTCTCCTGAAAGATCCTTAGCTCTATTGGAATTCCTAACCAAAGCTGGAGTACCCCTCGGCCTCCAGGGTTCCGAGGGATTCTGGGATTCTCCGGAGGACAGACTTCGGGAGGACAGATGGGAAGCTCAGAGGCTGGGCTCAGTCCTGCCTCGCCTCGCTCCTGGGCGTGAAGGAGGGGCTGCCGGACCAGGTTCTCAGGAGGTGACTGGAAGGCTGCCTGCATCACAGTCCCCTGGAGAGAATGGGCCTCCTGGATCAGGATGACTAGGGGTAGGGCCCGGGTGTTTCTCATATTCATCAGACACTTGCTACTCAAAGTGTGGGCCCTGGGCCAGCAGCATGGGCATCACCTGGGAGTTCGTTAGAAATGCAGACTGTTGGGCCCACCCCAGGCCTACTCAATTCGGTCTGTATTTCAACCTACAAGAAGCAGAGCGCTGGAGTCTGAGAATCACAGCCCCGGCTCAGGAGAGGCCATCTCTAAGAAGGCCTTTCAGAAGTTGACATTCTGCTGAATCTGGAATCCAGAGCTAAGTCCTAGCATACTTTGTGATTCAGAACCCTGAACCAATCCAGGTGTACAAAGCGGGTGTAGTGGATAGAACTATGGCCCCCCAAACACACGTCACATCCCAGCACCTGTGAAGGTGACCTTATTTGGAAGCAGGGTCTTTGCAGATGTAATGAAGGATCTTGAGATGAGATCATCGTGGATCTGAGTGGATCCTAAATCCAACGACAGCGTCCTTATTAGAGACAGAAGGGGAGACACAGACACACAGAGGAGAAGCCATGTGAAGACGGAGGGAGAGACGGGAGCTGTGTGGCCACAAACCAAGGAATGTCGGGAGCCACCAGGAGCTGGAAGAGGCAAAGAAGGGCCCTCCCCTAGAGCCATGGGAGGGAGCGCAGGCCTGCCTGCGCCTTGACTTCACACTTCTGGAGCCCAGGACCGTGGAAGAACGAATCGGCGTCACTGAGAGCCGCCCAGTTTGCGGCAATTTATTAGGGCAGCCCTACGAAATTCAAACAGTCGCCTTTTCCAACTCTGGAAGAAAAGAATGGCCAAAAGTGACTTAAGCGAGAAGCAATAACCTGGCGATCTCGAGTGACAGCAGTCTCAGCTTCGTTCCCAGAGTGAGCTGCCCCTCCTCTGCATTTCCTTATTTCTTTTTCATGCTCCACGAACTCCAAGTACAGTCAAGGCCTGGCACCTGGTCTTGTGTGGCCGGCTGACCCCCCAGAGCATCAAAGCCCCAGAAGGGAGCCCTCGTGCTCCCGGACACAGCGCCGCGCTCTCCCGGAGCCCACCTCGTTCGGGAACTGTTTAAGGCAGTTACGACACAGCGAAACCGAGCCATATTTTAACTGCTAAATGCCACTTCGAGACAGACTTTATTTAACAAGTCCTTTGGCAAATGATCCCACAAGGGCGGAGTTTGCTAAGCTTAGATGATCACCTATTAGGTTAATTTAAAGCAAGATATATTAGTGCTAGATTTGAACGGATAGGAACTCTAAAGGCTCTGGGGCTTTTGGATAATTTCATTGTTTGCCTTCAAAGTGCTTTTGGGATTCAAAGATAAAGATTCAGGCAGTAGTTCTCAACTCTGACTCACCTTAGAATCGTTTTGGGGAGCTTAAAAATAATAATGGCAGTGTTTCAGCCTCTCCCCCATCAGTAAATCTCGGGGGGCACGTGGGGACACACTGCCCTTGTCTGGTAGCGCCCACCTTCGAAGCTCTGTGGAAGCCCCTGTGCCAGCCTCTGCCCCCAGCCTCTCCTGCAGCTGGGGTGTGGGCAGGTGTCCAGGGCAGGCCAAACAGACATGTTCACCCTGGCCTCTGAGTTGGGGGCTGTGATGCCAAGGAGTGGGGACACCCAGGATCCATTCCCAAGTGAGTGGCCCGGGCTTCCCAGGCAGGATTCGGTGCTGACAGTGATAAGCTGAGAACAGGGGCTCAGAGAGGTCTAGTGACCTGTCCAGAGTTCCAGAGCTAAAGACCAGCAGAGGGGTTCGAACCTGGCCTTTCTGGCTCCGGAGCAGCTGAGGTGCCACCCTAGACCAGCTCAGAGCTGGGCCTTGGGCATTGTTCTGGACTATGTGGCCCTCAGGCCCAGCTCACTGACCCTCCCGGAGTTTCTGTGAGCAACCAAACGTGCCTTTTTTAAAAAATCAAATGTAACGTTTTATCCACTCATCCATCCTTACAGGAAAGTTCACTGACCCTAAGTATGCAGCTCAACGGATTTTGACAAAGTGAACACACCTGAGTCACCAGAAGGCAGATCAGGCAGCAGGACGCAGCCCACGGCCAGAGCCTCCCCAGTGCTCCCACTGGAAGCCGTGGCTGCCGGGTTCCCGGTGGCTTCGCCCGTCTCTGAGCTTTATGGGAAGGGAGGCACCAGCGTGCACCCTTTCTCCCTGGCTCCTTCCACTCTGCGTCCTGTCAGTGAGATTCACGCTGTGGGGTGTGGCTGAGGTCTCTCCATCCTGCCTGCTGGGTGGCGGGAATGCCCCACAGTGGGCTTCTCTCTCTGTGACGGACGGCGTTTGGTGTTTCCAGTTTGGGGCTGTGACAGACAAAGGGTGCTGCTGGGAATATGCTTGTGCCCGTCTTTTGGCAGCTAAGGTGTACATCGACATCCTCTTAAGAAACGCCTTCCTGCTTAACTTAGCGGGGCTGGTTTACGTTGCTTACAGCCAAGCACCTTGATCAATGCAGTTTATAGACACTGCTATTACCCCCATTTTACAGATGAGAAAACCGAGGCTCAGAGAGGTTCAGCCCATCGCCCAAGGTCACACAACTGGGGTGTAACGGAGCACCAGAGCAGGGATTTGGCCCAGAGCCTGCCCTCATAGCCGCTAGTTCAAGGACACGTGTGCGTCTCAGCGGCCCTCCACCCCGGCCTGTACTGTGCAGCGCTTATATTAACACCCACGCCCTGGATGAGGCTGGTGGGGCCTGGAGGGAGTGGGGCAGAGAACTTCTGGCCCCCATGCTGTTGCCCAGGCTTCCAGAGAAGAGGATCAGTCTTCTACTGGAGAGCGGCACGGGAGACGGAGGCCCCTCCCGCGAGCAGGGCACAGCCTGGCCTCGAAATTCGCCCTCTACCTCTCACGTGACTCCTAAGCACGGGAATGCCGTCTCCTATGGCAGGTACGCATGCCTGCACTGTGGCCCAGTCCCACACACCACCTGGCAGGCCCTGCCAAGGAGCGGTCCCCACCCACTTACCACCACAAATAGCAGGACAACATATGGTGGCAGAAGGGAGGGCCTGGAAGGTGGTGCTTCTGCTGAATGACCCAATCAACGGATTGCCCCAGGACTCACTGGAGTGGGCGTCACTTCCCTGCAAGTGGAGGAGTGGGCGAGAGGCCAGGCTCATACACAGAGTTCTCTCCTGGAGACGGGCCAGGGGCCCTCCACTGGAATCCCCTGCAAACAGCACCTGAGTCAGGTTCACTCCCCCAGAAACCAGGGCTCGGGGCCGGGAGGCCCAGGAGCGGGCACAGAGGTGAGGGGGTCACTGGCAGCACGTGGGACAGGTTGCTGAGGCCAGCTGTGCTGCCCTTGGGTCTGCAGTCTGGACCTCAGTAATGCCCTTCCTGGGGCTGACAGTAGGGCACAGAGGTGCTCATACGAGGCTGCAGGTACAAAGTGTGGTCTCTGACCAGCAGCAGCAACAGCTGAGAACTTGCTAGAAATGCAAATTTTCAACTTCCTACTGACTCAGAGGCTCTGCAGGTGGGGCTCAGCATTCTGTGTTGAAGACCCTCTGAGCAATTCTGACACATGCTCAGGTTTGAAAGCTGCTGACATAGGGCGACCGTATGAATCAGTCCCCTCTTACAGCTGAGGAGAAGGAGACTCTGAAGGGTTAGGCCAGGTGCCCAAAGTTACAGTTAGTAAGAGGGACAACAGTAGCTAACATTAGGTCCAGCTATGAATAACAGAAACAAAACCTCAAAGAACCAGAGACGAAACAAAATAGTTTATTTTTCCTTCAAGGTCCAACGTGGCTGCTGGAGCTCTGCCATTATGTCCACATTCCAGGCAGCAAAAAGGAGGACGATTATGCCCTGTGCCTTTAAGGATACTTCCTAAAATTTTGTATTTGACTTCCGCTCACATCCCATTGGCCACAACTTAGTCAATTGCTTCACCTAGCAAGAAAAGAGGCTGAGAAAATGAAGTCTTTGTTCTAAGTGGCCATGCACGCAGGTAAAACTTGAGGTTCGACTGCTGTGGAAGAACATAGATATTCGGGGCCAACAAGACAGTGTCTGCCCCTAAGGGTGCAGCTGGGAATCAAAGCTAGAGCTGATCATTTTGGCATCTGAAGTTATGTTTTTGTCTATGTGTTGTCTTGTCTTCCCCTTTTAGAAGTCTTACAAAGACCAAGCCTTCTTTTTCTTTTCTTTCTTTCTTTCTTTTTTTTTTTTTGTGAGGAAGATTGGCCCTGAGCTAACATCTGTGCCAATCTTCCTCCATTTTGTATGTGGGATGCAGCCACAGCGTGGCTTGATGAGCGGTGTATAGGTCTGCCTGCCCAGGATCTGAACCCGGGAACCCCAGGCTGCTGAAGCAGAGCACGCCAAGCTAACTATTCCGCCACCTGGCTGACCCCAAGACCAAGCCTGCTTGAAAGTCTTGCTCCCTGCTGTGTTGCCGGCACCTTGAACAGCGCACGGCATGCAGTAGCTCAAAGCAGGAGATCAAAAGTTATCCTTGAACGGAAATATTTAAATCAGATAAACACGTACAGGAACTTCGTGCAGACGCGGCCCAGGCAGGGCCTCCAGGTGCGGCTGCGGCCGGTTCTGCAGCTCCGGCCCGGCCGCCCCGCCTCAGGCCTTCTCCCTCCGCCCTGCAGAGACGGCACGCAGGGGCCTCCGGGCAGCGGTGGGGCTGGGCGCCGCTCCTCCACCCGCCAGCCCTCTCTGGGCTCCTCCAGGTGCGGCCCCTCTGAGCTGAGCCGGCGTGCCCACCACAGCCTCGCAAGTCCCCCTGAGTGATGCGGGGTCGATGAGCCGAGGAGTCGAAAGAAAGATTTCTTAGACTCTTAAGATCTGGCAGTAGTGCTCTTTTATTTAGAGAATAGTATAGAATAGCATGGGGACCGGACCCATGGGCAGTCAGAGCTTCTGCTGCCGCTTCTGCTGCCCCTGCTGGCATGGGGACAGGACGCAGGCAGAGCTGGTGCGTGGGGACAAGACCCATGGGCAGTCAGAGCTCCTGCTGCTGCCCCGAGTTGAGGGTTAGGGCTAATTTTATAAGCCTTGGGTATGTGAATCATTTCTTTACAAGACAAAGGAAAGAACATGAAAAAAAAAGTTAAAATGGTATCACTGCAGGTGGGGTCTGGTCGTTGGGTGATCCCATGACTTTTAGACAAGAATCAAATCGGATTAAGTAAAGGTCAGAAGCCACCACCCTAAATCAGTTACATGAGATTGCCAGATAGCAACCAACTTAAGTTCTTGCCTCTGGCATTAAGAGTTTCTAGAGATAAGGCCATCCCCCTTCTTCCTGGCACAGAGAGGGAGGCATCTTTACAGATAGAGGTTTCCCTTAGAAATGTAAATCTTTCCCAACAAAGGGACAAGCAAGCAAATTCCACTCCTTGGAGCCTGCTTCTCATCTGTAGTTTTAAAAATAACCAGCCTAAAATCCTCATCATGAGGAGCAAGGCTGCCGTTTGGCCACAGACAAATGGGCCTCATGGAGACGCCAGCAGCCTGTCCAGAGGGGAGCGGACCGCAGCCCCCCGCGCCGGCCCCGCTGTCGCCACTGCCCTCAGCAGAGAGGAAACGAATTTCACGGGGTTTTTTGGAGTGAAGCGAATCTTTAGAAAGAACTCTCACTTTTCTCTACGCATAGAGAAGTCTGCGGGGGCTCATTTTATTATTGATAACGTGGGCCTGGTCCGCTCGGGAATCTCATCTGTCCCGCCGACCTCCCTCCCGGGGCTGCAGCGAGGAGCAGGCGGAGCCCAGGCGCTCGGGGAGCCCTGCGGCCCAGCCCCGAGCGCTCCTGCGCCGCCCCCTCTGCGATCCAGAGCCCCTCCGAGACCCATTCCTCTGCTCCAAAAGCGCGGCACCTCGCTTGTCTTGTTCACAGCTGCATCCCCTGTGTCTAGAACAGTGTCAGGCACTGAGTAGAGATAAATGTATGTTGATTGAGTGACCGCTTGGGAGTTTCGTTTGGGGAACAAGGGAGAAAGTGATGGGTTAACAAATTGAGTAACGAGTTTAGCATTAGCTAAGTATCTGGCACAGGTGTTGTGGAGCAGTGCTTGGAGTACCTGGAATCCCTAAGTACCTGGAGTAGGACCTGGAGTACCTAAAGTCCCTAAGGACCTGGAGTAGGGCCTGGAGTACCTGCAGTCCCTA